>NC_064931.1:756469664-756772045 GCF_023897955.1 Schistocerca gregaria
GTTCTTTAAGTTTTGGGAACAGATGAGAATCGGATGGAGCCAAGATCTGACGGTGTGGAGGATGATAGGTGACAGTCAACCGGATTGTTGCAGATGTCGCACCTCTCGTGTGTGGTCTGGCACTGTCCTGTTGAAAGAGAAGGTGCTCCATGTGTGGACGAAGTTTACTGCGGTTAGAGACTAGATTACAGGTTTCTCAGCCATCGACACAGTTATATTACAAACCGCCATGTTACACCCCCTCTAGCGGCAGGGGACTGCAAATATGTAAACATGAAGAATAAAGATGTAAAATGTTGATAACGCATTGTTTAAAAAACTTTAAGAGTTCTCACTTTTCAGCACGACCTCGTCTGTACATCCTGTTTCAAAGGCTTTGCATCAGACTTCATAGGGAATAAATTTTATTAGAGACCAAGTTTTCTCTGACACTTCCCCTCGACGCTGGACGTCCTTTAGTACTTGCCGGCCATGGGACGGCGAGATTTTACCGAACAAGCGGGGTTTGATAACCAGGTGTGCTACAAAATACCTACACCAGTATACTGGTAAAGTCATTTTCAACAAGAAAACCTTAAGAATAAGTGCCTCTAAGAGGAGAAAGATATTTTATAAGCATTTCTGGGTCTACCCCCTTCCACACGGAGAAAATGACTGTCTTATAGGCAACACGCATGCCATACGCACGCTGCATAGTGCCTACGCCTTGCTGCCTGCATAATCAATACGAAAAGGCTCCAGCATCACCGGGAAGCGTCAACGACGTAATCTGTCACCCCTAGACGTTCGATGCAAAGACTTTGAAACACTTTTTATATACTTAATGAAGCATAGGAAATGCTACTCAAATTTTAAAGTTCCTCTTCCGTAACACGGATGAAATCGCAAATACATTTGACAGCAGGTGTATTCGTGGAACTAAGAGCTACTCTACGAGAAAAAGATATATTAAAATATTGGACAGTGTTATTGTTCAGAGTTGATTGTATTTCTCGCATTCTATTAGTATATGTAAAATGCCAATGAGGCCGGAATCACATCCTACGAGTATTAATTTTAACTAAAACCTCGTTTTATTAGTGTTTATGTGATCTGCTCGTCGTCTTTTTATAGCAACAATTTCTTTTCTCGTGAGTTCCCTGTTGAACAACCAAGGGTGGCGTAGATTTTTGTTGCTGAATCGTCCAATAACATATGCCTTTGATATTATGGTCCATGTCTAATATCATTGTCCATTCCGTTTTCACTTTGTCGGAAATCACTGTAGGGTAGAGGTATGTTGGTAGGAAGTAGATGCTGCACCATTTTCACCAGTTGGTTCAAAAATGGTTCAAATGGCTCTGAGCACTATGGGACTTAACATCTGTGGTCATCAGTCCCCTAGAACTTAGAACTACTTAAACCTAACTAACCTAAGGACATCACACACATCCATGCCCGAGGCAGGATTCGAACCTGCGACCGTAGCAGTCACGCGGTTCCGGACTGAGCGCCTTAACCGCGAGACCACCGCGGCCGGCACCAGTTGGTCTGAACGTTCTTTGCCCCTGATACGGACCGTCCCAGCATCCACTGTAGACGAATCAGCTGACACGGCTCCTTTGTCTGTTCTCAGTATGTCGCATGCCAAGTGATTCACAGCTTTTCCTCCGGCTGCCCTCGTAAGAGTCTCTAAGGCACTCGACGAGTCAGTACAAACTAGGACTTTCTCGATTTGTAGGTCGACTATGTAAAGAATAGTTTGATGAATGGAATTCAAATCCGCTTCTTTTGGCAACAAGAAAGGTCGTCCCTGCCTTGTCTCATCATCGGAAAATGCAGAGACATACATTTTGGAACCATCAGCGCACAATTTGTACCAATCCTGCCAGTGACAGTCCAGTTTTGATAATGTAGATGCTGTCAGTTCATTCAGGAGTGTGGGTCCTTTAGGTACATGACTATAAACAGAGCACGGTGAACTTTTGAAGAGCTGTGATTCTTGAGTTTCTCCCGGCGTATTTGATAATCAAAATATCCACGGGTGTACTGCCGGTCTATAGTGTCCAACGGGCACAATATTTCGGCGATCAAACATGTCGCCATCATCAGGTGAACTGACGGACTGAGCTCCTGTGAACGTGGCGGCACGGAGATCCGTACGCTATGGCCCCTGAGCAGCCATAGCCGGCGCCGCGGACCTCAGTGTCGGAAGTTGCAGCGCGCTGGACGAGGAGCCGCCAGACCGTTACCCGCTGCCCGCTGACCGCCTCAGACCCAGCCGCATCCCTACCTCCAACACGACGAGTACTCTGCTGCCCGTCTACGAAGATTACAGAAACGGCCACGACTCAAAATGTGCCCGCCGAATGTGATAAAACTTAGTCAAAGAATGCTATTCCTGACACGAAATGTGTAATACGTACACTACTGGCCAATAAAATTGCTACACCACGAATATGACATGCTACAGACGCGAAATTTAACCGACAGGAACAAGCTGCTGTGATATGCAAATGATTAGCTTTTCAGACCATTCACACAAGGTTGGCGCCGGTGGCGACACCGACAACGTGCTGACACGAGGAAAGTTTCCAACCGATTTCAGCAGTTGACCGGCCTTGCCTGGTGAAACGTTGTTGTGATGCCTCGTATAAGGAGGAGAAATGCGTACCATCACGTTTCCGACTTTGATAAAGGTCGGATTGTAGCCTATCGCGATTGCAGTTTATCGTATCGCGACAGTGCTGCTCGCGTTGGTCGAGATCCAATGACTGTTAGCAGAATATGGAATCGGTGGGTTCAGGAGGGTAATACGGAACGCCGTGCTGGAATCCGTCGGCCTCGTATCACTAGCAGTCGAGATGACAGGCATCTTATCCGCATGGCTGTAACGGATCGTGCAGCCACGTATCGATCCCTGAGTCAACAGATGGGGATGTTTGAAGACAACAACCATCTGCACGAACAGTTCGACGACGTTTGCAGCAGCATGGACTATCAGCTCGGAGACCGTGGCTGTGGTTACCCTTGACGCTGCATCACAGACAGGAGCGCCTGCGATGTTGTACTCAACGACGAATCTGGGTGCACAAGTGGCAAAACGTCATTTTTTCGGGTGAATACAGGATCTGAGTACAGCATCGTGATGGTCGCTTCCGTGTTTGGCGACATCGCGGTAAACGCACATTGAAAGGGTGCATTCGTCATCGCCATACTGGCGTATCACCCGGCGTGATGGTATGGGGTGCCATTGGTAACACGTCTCGGTCACCTCTTGTTCGCATTGACGGCACTTTGAACAGTGGACGTTACATTTCAGATGTGTTACGACCCGTGGCTCTACCCTTCATTCGATCCCTGCGAAGCTCTACATTTCAGCAGGATAATGCAAGACCGCATGTTGCAGCTCCTGTACGAGCCTTTCTGGATACAGAAAATGTTCAACTGCTGCCCTGGCCAGCACATTCTCCAGATCTCTCACCAATTTAAAACGTCTGGTCAATGGTGGACGAGCAACTGGCTCGTCACAATACATACGCCAGTCACTACTCTTGATGAAGTGTGGTATCGTGTTGAAGTTGCTTGGGCAGCTGTACCTGTACACGCCATCCAAGCTCTGTTTGACTCAATGCCCAGGCGTATCAAGGCCGTTATTACGATCTCAGGATCTATGCATTTCTTCCTGGTGTGGCAATTTTAATTGCCAATAGTGTAGGAATAACTGTGCCAGACAGTTAGTTTTACATCTACATCTATACTCCATAAGCCACCTTACGGTGTATAGTGGAGGGTACTTCCTGTAGCAGTGTCAGATCCCACTATTCCTATTCTAGTCGCGAATGGTTCGCAGCGAAAACGATTGGTGGTAAGTCTGTGTGTAGACTCGAATCTCTCCATTTTTATCTTCGTAGTCTTTTCGCGAGATAGACGTAGGTAGAAGCTATATATTGGTTGACTATTCTAGGAACATAGGCTCTCGGAATTTTAACAGTAGGCCATACATTGACACAGAACGCCCTTATGGAGCGTTTGCCATTGAAGTTGGTTGAATTTCTTCGTGACACTTTTGCGTTCACTAATTGAAACTTTAAACAAACGTGCTGCTGTTCCTCGGATCGTCTCTATTTCCTCTATCAATTCTATCTGGTACTGATGCAAGCCTTAGGACGAATATTAAAATATTCGTCGAACGAGTGTTTTATAAGCTACTTCCTTTGGTGATGGACTACGTTTTGTGATGATTCTTCTAAAGAACCTTAGTCTGGCATCTGCTTCATCCGCGATTTATTTTATGTGGTCGTTCCGCTTCAGATAGCTCCGTATGCATCCTCCTATATATTTTATGGGAGTAATGGCTTCCAGTGATTGTTGTGCAATCGTGTTATCATAGAATAACGGGTCTTTCTGTCTATGCATACGCAATACGTTACACTTGTTTATGTTGAGGGTCAATTGCCACTATCTGCACAAAGTGCCGATCCTCTGCAGTCTCCCAGCGTCCCGCTACAGTTTTCTAGCGCTGAGACTTCTCTGCACACAGAAGCGTCGTCCACAAAAAATCTCGTGAAACTTCCGCCACTGTGAATTAGGACTAGGTCACTTATATATATTATTAAAGGTAATGATCCAATATCAATCCCTTGGAGCTTCTTAGCTGATGAGGAGAAGTTGATATTTGTCCCATTTAGGATTAAAGATGGTAGGGATTCGCGATATTTCGAGCTAATGAACCTACAATGACCAACCAGTACCGCTTGGGATTGGATGGGCTGAGCCTGAACTCTATATTCTGTGCCCATTTTGATAGTGCACACAGGTCGGTATTGAGATTCTCGATAGCTGTCTTCAGGTTTATTGGTTTTGCACTTAGATACAAATGGAAATTATCAGCGTACATGTGGTATTTGCCTACGACACTCCACTGGCATACAATGAAAAGAGTATAGGACCTAATTCCGAAACCTGAGAGACGCCTGATAGTGCCATGGGGCTTTATGATGCCAGACAAGACGCATTGCTGGTAAGGCGTCAGGTATGAGCGAAACATTGCACAGCACTTCCCAAGAAATTTATGCTGCCAAATTTAGCAAGTAAAATGTCGTATTCTACAATTTCAAAGGCTTTGCTGAAGCTCATGGTTCAAATGGCTCTGAGCACTATTGGACTTAACATCTGAGGTCATCAGTCCCCTAGAACTTAGAACTACTTAAACCTAGCTAACCTAAGGACATCACACACATCCATGCCCGAGGCAGGATTCGAACCTGCGACCGCAGCGGTCGTGCGGTTCCACAATGAAGCGCCTAGAACCGCTCGGCCACACCGGCCGGCGCTGAAGCTCATGATAGTTGCCTCTTGTGCATCACTGGCAAGCTTCAGGTCATCTGTTATCTTTATTAAGCTAGATGTTGCGCTGCGATGTTGTAATGTTATTGTATTAATTTGATGTGAAAGTGGTGCTGATAGACAATAAAAGAAGGTTAAAAGCTGTGAGCTATCTGAGGAAGTTAACCTTGCATTACTGAGCAACTGTTTCACCAGGTATCCAGTCTAGCTTACCAAATTTCCAACCAGACTAACATTAATTATAATCTTTTAATAGTCATACGAAAACCGGTGATACATATATAAAAAAGAGAATTTAAATAAAAAGAAATAAATCAGTTTATATTTGAAAATTTATTTTGACATTGATCATTGAAACTTCAGCATATTAAACTTGAGTCATAACTAAGCTGGTGCCTTATTTAGGATTGTGAAAATGTGAGTTTGTAATCTTACGGAACACATCAAATATGGAGCCAAGATTGGGAGACTGCATACAACACTACATTCATAAAATAACACACGAAGAACGTTGAAACATATGCAAGAGGAAATTAACCACAACCAACCGATTCCATTTTCACCCAAAGAAGTTACGTTCGTAGCGCAGTCCTGTCCGTCATGTAATTACCACACACTGGTATACTAAATTCATACTAACTCTCTGTGAAATCTTCCCGAAAAGAATAGCTGAGGGCTACTTTGATGATTACACCACATGCTTCACGTGGTCAACTTGGTTTACGCAAAGAGTGTTACTCCCCAATAATTTTGATAATTAAAATAAATTAGATCGAAAAGCAATTTACAAAAGAAAAACCTCGAACTGGTTACTATCGTCTTACTATTAACCTGATGGGTCAAACAATTGTATAAGCACGTGGTACTGGTCTCACAAAGTACACCCCACGTGGGTTGAACATAAAGAAAAGTTGCTATATTGAAAAATATTGTTGAGACGAGACGTTATAATCTCACGCACATTCGCATTTAAGATTGATGATCTTAGTTAGAGTTTCTGATCAACATGTGGTTCCACTTTACTCGCAAAGTAGTGACAAAGCAGCTACTGGAAGATATGCTGAAGTTGACACTCGAAATACACTGCGTTGCAATTTAAGATAACATTAGATATTTTAGAACTAAAACCTTAAATAAAGGTGATTAAATTTTCAGTTAGGCTGAACTTAAGAAATCCATTGTCCTGCGGACTTAGCAGACACGCGCTTAGCCGGAGATCTTACCGCTTCAGACGCTCGCCGCGGACAGACTGAGCTGCGCTCCTACCAAGAGTGCTTCCGTATACAAAACGGAAGTAACCAGAGGGGCAGCTTCCTATACCACCATGACAAGGGACGGACAGAACCATACTAAGGATAGAAACCTCTTTGCTTTTAGAAAGCGTAGCTACCTGTTCCGACGTTGGTCCTACTGTTCTCGACAGGCTTGTCGACTACCATCCAGCATGCAACTAGAAATATATTTGCTCATTAATTCTTTCACACAGAAGGGAAGTGGGATGACAGTATCTTATCACATACTGTATATAAAAGAAAGCGCATGTAGGTTCCGTATGAGACTGTGTGACATAAATTACATATACGAATTAGATATAAACTGTGCTTTAAAGTGTAGTAGTGTGACAGATCGTTCTTGTTTATGTGTAAAAGTAAGACGTTCCACTGCTCAGTCTCCTCGCAGATAGCCAGAAACGCCACAGTAAATTTAGAAGAGGAATTTATGCCGTAAATGACAACAGATTTAAGAAATTAACATGAAAGGAATCCAACAGAGACCTTTCAATGTTTACGGAAAAGTGATTGGTTTTCGTCTTGTAGGCTGTTTCTGATTAGGTAGTTTTTAGCTGTGGGCTATCCAGCTGGATTATTTCTTCCCATTGTCCTCCGAGGCACACGTACTCCGTTTTCTTCCTGCTGATTTTCATTCCTCTGTCTTCCAAAGCATTTCTCAAACTATCGAGTTTCATTTGCAGCTCATCCTTGTTGGTGCCACAAAACGCTGTCGCCTGCGAACATCATACACCAAGGAGCTTACTCTCTAACGTCTGCTGATAATATATTGATGACCAAATACAACATATATGAGCTCAACGCAGACCCTTGAAGCAACCAAACGTTAGCTGGTATCCTGTCTGTTAGCCCTACATACCTTCTTACTCGCATTCTGGTGCCATAATAAATAAACGTGAAACTGTTACGATGTTTATCATTTGTATTGGAAGTTCTTGGCCAGTCGTCTTGAAAAACTGCTGTTGGTGAGGTAGGTGTTTGCATGTAAGGACTGCATCTCAAACATTCTGTATAGGAATCAGGAAGGCAGATTACAGTTGGCCACTGTAAGCACCGAATGGACTGCTGCTCAAAATATTCTTCCATATCATGAGCCTCGTAGTCTCAAGCATTGTCTTCTGGGATGAAACCCTGGCATAAAGACACATTAGGGACACCACCTCCGCAGACGTGCATAATCGTAGTCCACGTGAAGAGATGGAGGTTTGAGCGTGTACCTAAAAATAGACAATCCATGACAAGGGTATTGCCTCATTTACATCTACATTTATACTCTGCGAGGCACTGCGAAGTATGGACGGATGACCTTTTTTAATATATTAAGGGTTTTTCCCTGTTACATTAGCTGATGAAGCGTGGGAATAAAACCGTTTGTACATTTTTGCGCTACCCATGGACCACAGACATTGCCGAGGTGGGGTGACTAGCGTGCTTCAGCGTACCATAGGTGCGACAATAACGGAAGGGTATCTGTTGAGAGCCCAGGCAAACGCGTGGTTCCTGAAGAGGGCAGCAGCCTTTTCAGTAGTTTCAGGGCCTCGTAACAATAGCCAACATAGCCTTTCTGTTCTGGTATTGAGAACGGCTGAAAGCAAGGGAAACAACAACTGTTAGTTTTCCCGAGGTCATTCAGCATTACTGTATGGATAAATGATGATGGCATCCTCTTGGGTAAAATATTCCGGAGGTGAAATAGTCCCCGATTCGGACCTCCGTGCGGGAACTACTCAAGAGGAACAAAACTGACATTCTGCGGACCGGAGCGTAGACTGTTAGATCCATCAATGGGGTAGGTAGGTTTGTCAATTTGTAAAAGGAAGTGGGTGGTATGAAGTTAGAGATAGTGGGGAATAGCGCAGTGGCAGGTTTAACAGAACATTTGGTCAGGTGAGTACAGGGCTATAAATACAAAATCGAATAAAGGTAATACAGAATTATCTCTTTGGTGAATAAGAAAATAAGGATGCGGCTAAGCTACTATGAACACTATTGCGAATGCATTATTGTAGCTATGATAGACACAAAACCAACAGCAGCCACAGTAGTACTCAGACAAGCTTATATGCCAACCAGCTCCACGGTTAGTGAAGAGACTGAAAGAATGCGTGATGAAATAAAAATAAAAGTTATTTCAGACAGTTAAGGCAGAGGAAAAATTAATTGTGATGAGTGACTGGATGGTAGCAGGAAGCGGCTGAGAAGGAAATATAGTAGGAGAACATGGGCTGGGGATAACGAATGAAAGAGGACGCCGACTGGTAGAAATTGGCATAGAGCATAACTTAATCATCGCTAACTCATGGTTTAAGATTCATGAAAGAAGACTGTATACGTAGAAGTGACCTGGAGGCATCGGGAGGTTCCACATTGATTATATGATGGTAAGGCAGAGATTTCGGAACTAGATTTTAAAACGTAAGTCATTTCCAGGGGCAGATTTGGACTCGGACCATAATTTATTGCTTATGAACTGTAGATTAAAACTGAATAGATTGCAAAAAGGTAGCAAATTAAGGAAATGGGACACGAATAATTAAAAAGGGTGCATTAGGCAACGATTGTCTGTAGAATGGGAAAAGCATGCAGTAGATGAAAAACGAGTAGCTTTGACAGATGAGATAGTGAAGGCAGAAGAGGATGAAATAGGTAAAAAGTCCGTGTTTCAACGAAACAGTAAGCCAAAGAAAAATGGAAAATAAGTTGGAATTGGTAGCTGTAAGCTGGCAGTGAGCTACTGATCGGCACCATGAGAGGTGGGCCCCAGAAGACCTGCTGGAACCTGAAGCTGGGTGGTCGACGGGTAACTGAGCCCCTGTCCAAGTTACGCAACTGCGTCCACACGTGTGGCCGACGGGCGCTCTGCTCCCTCCCAGAAGCGCTCCTTCTGTAGACGCTGTTCAAGCTGCAGGCAAACACGTCAGAATATCGACTACGTTGTTCTGCTAACGTAAGTCTAGCATTCCTCATTGTACCAGTATCTCTATACAGTTTTCTCTGGCTTAAAATAATCCAAACTAGTAATAACTGAGGGAAACACAAAATTGTACTAACGAAAAAAATCTTGTATCAGTTCAAACGAAATTTGAGTACGCTGTTACTAGTATAGTGATGGACAAAATGACCACTGTAATTGTATTGATATCTCGCAATATGTACAGTATATATCTGACAGCTACTAATTTGGGTGTAGGGCTGCAGTCAGTACTGTAACAGATAAGAGAGACGAAATAGTATACACTGATGAGTTAAAACATTGTGACGACCTGCTTAATAGCTTGTTTGTCCGTCTTTGGAACGAAACACATCACTGGTTCTGCGTATCAGGGCTCCGACAGTATGTTGATGGGTTTGTGGAGGTAGGTGGCATTAGATGCGTATGCACGGGTCATGTAATTCTCGTAAATAATGGGCCGCTGATTTGCGTACGCGGTGATGACGGCCAATAGCGACCGAGATAAGTTCCATAGGATTTACATCAGGTGAATTTTGTCGCCGAGTCATCAACGTGAGTTGACTATAATACTCCTCAAGCCACTGTAGCATGGTTCTGGCTCCGAGACACAGACAATTATACTGCTGAAAGATGACATCGTCGTCGGGGAAGAAAGCATGAAGGGATGCGCGTCTTTCGCAGATGCCTGTTTGTCTTCGATTACTACCACAGGTCCCACGCAATCGCGGGAGGATGTCCCCCTTAGCATAATATTGCTACCACTAGTCTGCACCGTGGCGCGCTGCACGCTTCGAGCCGCCGTTCACCTCGACGACGGCGTTTGTGGAGACGACCATCGACCTAGTGTAGCAAAAATGTGATTCGCCCGAAGAGCCGACACATTTCCATTGATCAGCTGTCGAATCCCGATGGTCCCGTGCCCACTGCAATCGTAATTTACGATGTCGTTTGGTCAACATGTGAACACGTAGGGGTGGTCTCCTGCGGAGCTCCATGTTCAACAATGTACGCTGACGGTGTGCTCCAAAACACTTGTACGTTCACCACCATTGTGCTCTTTCGGCAGAGCTGCCACAAATCATGATCTATCCTACTTTACCGAGCGGACAAGCCTCTGAACCAAACGTTCTGTGAAGAGTCATGGACATCCAACCATTTAGCGCCTAGTGCTACCTCTTTCCGTAGATGCTCACAACAGTAGCACACGAATATTCGAACAGCTTCGCCGTTTTCGAGATACTCGTTCACATGATGTGCACAGCAATAATCTGCCCTTTGTCAGAGTCGCTTATCTCGATGGATTTTCCCATTTGCAGCCCATATCTTCCCTAGGGTGATCCCCGTCCGTGTCTGCTTCGCTTACATACTTGTGTTACCTTGTCACCTGCCCGCAACGGCACAAGGCGGCATCCAACGTCACGTTGGGCAGTGGTCATAATGTTTCGGCTCATCAGTGTACATCCTCATCTAGCTTCGCAGGGCGTTTAAAAGAGTGTTACATATTCCTACAGGAGGTAGTATTGATTGATATGAGCCACTCTGAATCCTCATTGCAATCTGTCCGTTACATAGAAGTAGACACTATAAGCATTCCTGCAATACTACGCACCTTGACACATACTGCAGCTCTTCATCGCAGTGAATCACGTACTCTTTCAAATACACTGGGTCCATTCGGACTGCCCACATGCACGGTCATACGTTCCCCTAACGTTTGTATATTGTCGATGAGTTGGACATACACCAGCGTCTTTAAATAACCTCATAGCCAGAAATACAGCGGATTTTGGTCCTTTGAACGGGGAGGCAAAGCTGCCGGACCTCTTCGACCAATCCATCGTCCTTGGAACATTGCTGTGAATAGTTTCGCACGATCCTCAGAAAATGGGGTGGTGCCCCGCAGTGCACAAGGCACAGTCGTTGTATTTCCGCACGGGCAACGTCCTCCAATAATACTGGTAATTCATAGAGCAAAAGTCGGTGATACACACCAACTGCTCAACGACAATACGCAGATGTTACATGAGCGTGCGACCAATGCAGGTGATCCAGTCCGAATAGAGTCAGGTGTATTTGAAAGAATGCGTGGTTCACTGCGAAGAAGGGCTGAAGGATGTCAAGATGTGTGGGAACCACATGCAGCACAGTCTATAGTGTCTGCTTCTACGTAACAGGCAGATGTGAATGAGAGGACTGATTGTCCCATAGCTGGCCACGGTGGTCTAGCGGTTCTAGGCGCTCAGTCCGGAACCGCGCCACTACTACGGTCGCAGGTTCGAATCCTGCCTCGGGCATGGATGTGTGTGATGTCCTTAGGTTAGTTAGGTTTAAGCAGTTCTAAGTTCTAGGGGACTGATGACCACAGCTGTTAAGTCCCATAGTGCTCAGAGCCATTTGAACCATTTTTTTGATTGTCCCATATCTCAAGAGGTATCGATATCTGCGCATATCATTATAGGAACTATTCTTCTAGTTTTTACCGATATTGTCTCCCGTAAGAATATGTAACAATTTTATTAGACACTGTGTATAATACGCAAGTCATTGTGCAGTGAATGGTGGAGGGTACTTTGCAGCCCCACTGTGACGCACCTATTACCCGTACTGCAGCAGAACTCTGTCTGCAGAAAACCCGGAATACGTAGGCTACTCGCTTCTGAAAATGCACCAGTCTCATTGCGCAATGCTCATAGCTTGAGACTATATGTTAACTTACTTTCTGAAGTCCCTTCGAACACACAGTGCCGGAAAAAAATTCAACCCTCGAAGGACAAGGTCATTTTATTAAGTGAGATGACAGGTAGCTTATCGTTGGAGTGTGCGGTAAAAAGTTCAGACCAAATGAAACACACGTGGCCTAGTAAGAGAGCCCCAACAGTCACCTCAGTATTCACTGTACCCCACTCTGTCAGTAATTTGCGTGTGTTCTCGCATTGAAACGATTATAAAGGTACCGAATGGCATTCTGGAATAGATTATCTCAAGCATCTTGCACCTTTTGTTGCAATTCGACAATGATTCTTGTAGGTCCTGGAGAATGAGTAAGTTCCCATTTTACCATGTACCATGCTGACGAGGAAGTTGCAATACAGTGATCGTCAATACTGCCAGCTAAATAAAGGATTGTAACTACTGAAGGCACTAACTGCTGATACGCGTAGTTAGCAAATGAAAGTTTTGATAGAGAACAAACAACGTATTTACCTTAATAATGTTCAAAAGTCATCATATATATATATGTATCACTTCATGACATACAGTCTTACAAATTTCGTTTTTCTGACGGACACACGTCCAGATCGTCCGTTCTCAAAACTCTGCCGTCTCTCTTCCCACATCCACCACTACTGGCGGCTCACCTCCAACTGCGCAACGCTACGCGCTGTTCACATCCAACTGCCCAACACTACAATAGCGAATATTCCAACAATGCCAACGAGCCACAGACTGCACACAGCACAGCCAGTGATTTTCATACAGAACGCTACGTGACGTTACCAACATCAAAACCTAAACAGTCTACTTAACACTGCTAGTTATAACTGACGGCCCCCCTCACCATAGAGCCTGCGATGGGACCTGTTGCCGTAGTTGAATGCTCTCCGGAATGGGAACCTCACCAGATGAACGTCACACTAGTGTACGTCCATCGCTCTCATACAGACAGAACCTGTCCGCAGCTCGTGGTCTAGTGGCTAGCGTTGCTGCCTCTGGATCATGGAGTCCCGGGTTCGATTCCCGACCGGGTTGGGGATTTTCTCTGTCTGGGGACTGGGTGTTTGTGTTGTCCTCATCATTTCATCATCATCAGCAGCAGCATCAGCATCATGCGTGACAGTGGCTAGATTGGACTGTGGAAAAAATTGGACTGTGGAAAAATTGGGACTTTGTACAGGCGCTGATAAACTAGCAGTTGAGAGCCCCACAAACCAAACATCAGACAGAATCTACTCTCATCACTGAAGACAACAGAGCGCCATTCATCTCTTCAGTCAACTCTTTCACAACTTGTCAGCGTCGTGATGTCAGTGGTAGCCAGCCAGAGACACGCGTGATCGTAATCCTACTGCAAGCAGATGGTTTCCAATGCTACCTGATGATACAGCAGGTGCAACGTGTGCCGTGACTTCGTCTCTGGATTACGTTCGGCCACCGTTGCTTACATAATGCGTCGATCGTGGCGTCCGTCTGTACTACACTACCGCCCATAACCTCGTCTACAGGTGTTAGACTTACCACCAATACATTGTACCCAACATGTGCCGCATTCGTCCTGCTTCCCACAGGCCCACAATGCGAACCCGTTCAAATGGATGAAGCTGTTGAATAGGAGTACATACTCGCCGGTGGTGCATGGTTGTATTCTAGAAAGAATGTTGCAAACACTGTTACTGTCTGCGGAGTCAAAACAGAGGGTGCACAGACATGCCTGCTTTGCGCTATGTGATCGCTGATGACCGTGACAGGTGAATCACTAACACTGCAACTCCTCAGTATGCACATACTCTGGTGCCACTGAACACAGTGTTGCATACTGTTTCCCTAAGCGAGACATATATCATGGACGCAGCACAAGTGTCGCACATTTTTCCGCTCTAAATTTAGCCAACAATATTTCGTAAGGAACATGGTGCCTTTCTTCCAGAGATTCCCATTTAGTTCCCCGAGCACCTGTGCTGCGCTTTCTATGAGGTACGGTCCTAGTATCATTGCTCTGAATTCTCTAGAATTCTGCGGTCATGTCTACTTGATAAGGACTCTAAAAGCTGGAACAGCATCTAGAATTGATCATACTTGGATATTACAAGCGATTCCTTTTACAGATGCACCACGCTTTTCCAGAGTCCATCAAATAAATCTAACTTTTCCCTCGAAGTAATATTACGTGCCCGTTGCATTTCATATAACTTCTTAGTATTACCCTTAGATACAGGATGCTTATAATTTAACTATGGCTTTTTGAGATAATGTAGACAGAGAACTATTTACGATATGAGTACCCAACTTTTTATGGATGATGTTAAGACTGTGCGCTGTAGGATTTGCGTTGTTAGTAGTGTTAGTGTCATGAATTGCCGTCAGGCGCCGGTACTGGCACGGCGACGTAGTGTTGAAACATAAGCATGTTACACTTGCAGACACTCAACACAGGTCTGGACATGGTTAGCGGTGTTTTACTCGGCAACGGCTTTATCAAAAGAACAACAATAGCGCTGCTGTTCTTCGCGAATATCGGTGCAGTAAATGAATACGGAGGTCCTGCCGGCCGGTGTGACCGAGCGGTTCTAGGCGCTTCAGTCTGGAGCCGCGTTACCGCTCCGGTCACAGGTTCGAATCCTGCCTCGGGCATGGATGTGTGTGATGTCCTTAGGTTGGTTAGGTTTAAGTAGTTCTAAGTTCTAGGGGACTGATGATCTCAGAAGTTATGTCCCATAGCGCTAAGAGCCATTTGAACCATTTGAACGGAGATCCTCTTTCGACACCGGGGTTGAAGAACACGATTCGGAAATTCGAATTAACTGGCGATTTGGAAATTTATCCCGGGAGAGCCCGACGACAACTAGCGTCACAAATTTTTAATGAAGTTCTCGTGCCGTGGCTGAAAATGTTGGACGCAGTGAATGACCTTCAAAAAGTGCACGAGCTGTTATCACGGCGGCTGAACGTTCCACGGTCCACCGTTCGAAAAGTGTCGCAACAAATTGTGAAATGGTATCCAGGCTGTAGTAGATACAGATGGTCGTCACAATGAACAACGTTTGTAACCTGGAAAGTAAACATTTTACGCAATTAACGAATTTTACCCTCTCATGTTGAAATTATTGTAAGTTTCTTTCAACTGTTTATTCCTTATTGCTCCTTACAAATTTTTCCACAAAGTTTCGTTGTCCTGCGATAACTCGTTTTCCATGGGGGCCCTCAAATAGCGAAAGTTTCCTCATAACTAGCCTGTAGTTCCACATCTACATCTACGTGATTGCTCTGCTATTGACAATACAATGCCTGGAAGAGGGTTCAATGAACCACCTTCATGCTGTCTTTCTATCGTTCCACTCTCGAACGGCACGCGAGAAAAACGAGCACTTAAATTTTTCCGTGCGAGCCCTGATTTCTCTTATTTTATCGTGATGATCATTTCTCACTATATAGGTGGGTGCCAACAGAATGTTTTCGCAATCGAAGGAGAAAACTGGTGATTGAAATTTCATGAGAAGAACGAAAAACGCCTTTGTTTTAATGATTGCCACTCCAGTTCACGTATCATGTCTGTGACACTATCTGCCCTATTTCGCGATAATACAAAACGAGCTGCCCTTCTTTGTACTTTTTCGATGTCATCCGTCAGTCCCACCTGATGCGGATCCCACACCGCACAGCAGTACTCCAGAATAGGGCGGCAAAGCGTATCGTAAGCAGTCACTTTGGTAGACCTGTTGCAACTTCTAAGTGTTATGCCAATGAGTCGCAGTCTTTGGTTTGCTGTACCCACAATATTATCTATGTGATCGCTCCAATTTAGGTTATTTGTAACTGTAATCCCTAAGTATTTAGTTGAATTTACAGCCCTCAGATTTGTGTGACTTACCACGTAATCCAAATTTAGCTGATTTCTTTTAGTACTCATGTGAATAATTTCGCACTTTTCTTTATTCAGGGTCAATTGTCACTTTTTGCACCATACAGATATCTTATCTAAATCATTTTGCAAGTCGTTTTGACCATCTGATGACTTTACAAGACGATAAATGACAGCATCATCTGCAAACAATGTAAGACGGCTACTCAGATTGTCTCCTATGTCGTTAATATAGATCGGGAACAACAGAGGGCCTATATCACTTCCCTGGGGAACGCCGGATATTATTTCTGTTTTACTTGATGACTTTCCGTCTATTACTACGAACTGTGACCTTTCTGACAGGAAATCACGAATCCAGTGAACGATATTTTCTGAATCCGTGCTGACTATGTGTCAATAAATCGTTTTCTTCGAGGTACTTCGTAATGCTCGAATACAGTATATGTTCTAAAACCGTACTTCATATCGACGTTAATGATATAGGCCTGTAATTCAGCGGATTATTCCTACATCCCACGATGTGACCTACTGCAGATTTTCGTCATTAATTTTGCAACCAGTTACCATAGGGGTGTTTCTATTTCTTGTGGATGTTATCTTGCATGTATTATCATTTAAGAACAGCTGCCTTTTTACACCAAGTATGAATTTCGTACAAATCATTCAGCATTTGCTTATGATTCTCCAACGACAAACGGAGTCTAGGCATCTTTTACTGTATACATCAGAAGAAAACTAAAAGTTAGGTACAGGTATGACGTTGTGTAATGTTCGTCCAAATGTTATTCATAGAATGTGGGTAGCATTTCTTGAAGTGTCAGGATTAGGGTTCGGTAAGCAAGAAGTTGCTCCCAGGTAGACAAGACACAAGAAAACATATATTGTAGAAACCACAAAAAATAGTCCACCCCTGGTAGCTGAGGACAACGTTTCAATACCGCGTCCGGCCATCCTGATTTAGGTTTTCCGTGATTTCCCTAAATCGCTCGAGGCAAATGCCGGGATGGTTCCTTTGAAAGGGCACGGCCGACTTCCTTCCCCGTCCTTCTCTAATCCGACGAGACCGATGACCTCAAAGTTTGGTCTCTTCCTACAAACAACACCAACACCCTAGTAGTTGAGTGATCAGCGCGACGGAATGTCATACCTAACGGCCCGAGTTCGATTCTCGGCTGCGTCGGAGATTTTCTTCTCTCAGGGACTGGGTGTTGTGTTGTTCTTATCATCATCATTTCATCCCCATCGACACGCAAGTCGCCGAAGTGGCGTCAACTCGAAAGACTTGCACCAGGCGGAGAGTCTACTGACGGGAGGCCCTAGCCACACGGTATTTCCAATTCGCTCGAAAAATAATACTTCACGGTGCTTCAGGAGTTGCAAATGATTCAGTCACCAGGAAAGGTCAGAACAACTCTTATCGGCACGATAAACTATCTGTCGTTTACTTGTAAGTGGTCTGTGAAATGTTTGAATTAGCTGTCCGTAACTAAGCAAGTTGAGAGAAGTTCAGGAAATGAATAAGAAGATAGTGAATACCGAATTCCTGGGCGAGAGCTCTGTGAGATCAGAGACGCAGCGTTGCGTCACGGTGGTCGGCTTGCAGCTCGAGGTCGGCTCCGTAAGGTGGCGGTCGCCAGGTTGGTGCGTTGGCTTCGACTGCCGAGCACTGGCCGTGCTGCGTTTTAAATACAGTGCCAGTGGAAGAGTATGTGGCGGTCTATTTGCGAACGCGTGTTAGGCTGGAAGCATATACAGGGTGTCTGAAACTTTTTGGGTCAAATTGAAATAGGTGATAGTGGATCCACAGCCAGTTATACTGAGATAGGGAGCCAATGGTCGGAAGTGCATATTTATTGTGTTATGGATGTACACACCGTATACTGCATAACATTTTAGTTCACAGTAATTGTTCAAAGCGACGACCGCCAGTCTAGCAAAGATCCTGGGTGTCTGCTGTACTCTTTAACAGGAAACGAGGGATTAAACAACGTACACCCCTGATCACCAAACTGACATACTGTACACTTAGCTCATAGCACGTGTGTTATGTGACGACCACATGCATAGCAACGACGCACTAATTTGTGGCGCACGCATCTCTGGTGTCAGTTGTCCATTGCATCAGACAGCTTGTGGTATGTCCATGGTGAGGTGTATTGCCGGCCGCTGTGGTCGAGCTGTTCTAGGCGCTTCAATGCAGAACCGCGCTGATGCTACAGTCGCAGGTTCGCATCTTGCCTCGGGCAAAGATGTGTGTGTTAAGTTTAAGTAGTTCTAAGTCTAGGGGACTGATGCCTCAGATGTTAAGTCCCATAGTGCTTAGAGCCATTTGAACCATTTTGAGGTGTGTTACTGTGTACAGTGCGTGACGCGTAGTCAAAGATGGAACGTTATTTGTCGCAAGAATTGGCAGATATGCATTTAATGTACGATGCGCAGGATGTAGCCTCCGTAAAGCAGCACGAATGTACAGAGAACACTTTCCTGATAGGGTCCATCCTAACCGGAAGGAGATTATCTCCGTGAATACCAACTTACAGCAGACGGGATCGCTCACGAGAGACTGTACCCCTTGCTGTTCGAGAAAGGATGTGGTTTTAACACTTCGATGTTAATGTCTGCGAGCACCTGAACAACACATAATCTCATCGTTGGATTGGATGGAGATGTTCTGTCGTATGGCCAGCCCGATCGCTGGATCTCACACTTATGGACATTTTCTTCTGGGTTTACGTCAAGACTTTGGTGTATGAAACACCCCGTAGAAACGAACGAAGACCTTCTTGCC
Source organism: Schistocerca gregaria (assembly GCF_023897955.1). Taxonomy (NCBI): domain Eukaryota; kingdom Metazoa; phylum Arthropoda; class Insecta; order Orthoptera; family Acrididae; genus Schistocerca; species Schistocerca gregaria. Next base: position 756,488,603 of record NC_064931.1, read on the forward strand.
AGAGTCCGGGCTGCCTGTCTCCTGGTACAACAGATCCCAGGGATCTTTAAGAGAGTGCGGCAGAATTTCATGCGCTGTTGTCTTGCATCCATTGAGATTGACAGTCTATGATCTACGTTGTTGTTCTGTGGTATGTCCTTCACACAATAAACATGCATTTCCGACCATTGGTTCCCTATCTCAATATAATCGTTTGTGGACCCACTACCAACTGTTTCAATTTGGCCCAAAACATTTGAGACACCGTGTGCATCCACGTTGGATGGGCCTCCTAGAGACGATGTGGCTACCGCCTATTGGCGATACGAGCTCCTCTTGTCGCAGGATTGGCGTCCAGAGCTTGTGACGTCACACTAACTGTCTTGCCCGACATACATCGCGAACGGTCGGCAACGTCTGGGGCCAGGAGGGAAATCAGCATGTCAATGAAAAGATGCCCAATTACGTCATAGGTTATCGAGAGCGTGAGCCTGTTTAAACGTGCAACTATGAAAGTGGTCTCAAATAGTAATTCGCTCCCTGCTCGAGACGGTCGCTGCCACTCTTAAGACCTGCAGTGTCACGTGCTGTGGGTAGGGTAAAGGGCTCATATACATCGTTCACCCGATACCACTGCATGTGACGCAATCCAAATGGAGCCAGTTTTGAAAGAGTGCGTGGTCCACTGCGAAGAAGGGTTGAAGGATGTGTCAGAGTGCATGGTAGCCAGTCGCTGTGCTGTCCCACGACATAACATTTCTAACTACAGCTTCAGGAACACAAGGTTGCTGTTTCCTTAAAGAAAGAAAATAACAATTGAACCACGCCCATGTCTCAACTACAGCCTGCTTGTGGTGCAGTCGTCAGATGGATGGCATCATGGAGTACCGTGCGGCGCAGAAGCCTTCATGAGGAGGTTTTGTAGTATGGTCATCCCAACATTCTAATTTCTGTTCACCGTTGTTTCCCTGGATGCCTTCAGGTAGATGCTGAAATGCCTCCTTCGATAAGATCACGTCCTAGTACTTCCTTGGTGTTTCTCCAACGGAATGTTCTTTCTCTACCGACCACACCATCGACAAAAGTTTGATCTCTAAAACTGCACCATTACAAAACGCGCTTACCTTTCACCATGCATCTGCCAACTGACACCCCCATCTGAGGGTCACATTACTTACCGTCCTCTATTATTCTATAAAATCTTTGTCCACCACACTGCACATGCCAAAGACAGCGTTGCTCCCACCAATCTAAGCGATTTTGTGCTCTTGTTCTCGCTGTCAGTAGCTTCCGAATTGCTTCATAACCATGCAAACTGAGTCATAAGGGTACACAATTTCGACAAATCGTTCTGTTTCCGCTCACTTTACTTGAATTACAGTGGCATTGTTATGACAATGAAGTGCGATCTTTGCATCATTCTGCGGTCCATACCAGTTGATTTCCGACGCCTATCAGGTCACGAAAAGCTCTAATGCTTCCCTGACGTTTCCAATGAGCTTCTAACATCCGTAAGAGTGGACATGGGCATACGTAGCTTTAACAGTTGTGAAATCTCTGACGAATGTACAAACTTGTTGCCCTCTAAAATTATAAAAAATGGTTCAAATGGCTCTGAGCACTATGGGACTCAACTGCTGTGGTCATTAGTCCCCTAGAACTTAGAACTACTTAAACCTAACTAACCTAGGGACATCACACACATCCATGCCCAAGGCAGGATTCGAACCTGCGACCGTAGCAGTCGCACGGTTCCGGACTGCGCGCCTAGAACCGCGAGACCACCGCGGCCGGCTCTAAAATTATACTCCGCGTCGACCCTATCAGTTCATTCCGTTGAGTCACGGTCAGAAAAAAATTTCTTGGTTGTTGGCGCGTTGCAACTACATAGCCTGACGACATAACAAGAGGACTCAGTCAGGAGACTTTCGGACACACAGTGCAATTGTCATGATGATCGTCGGAGGTGGATTCAAGATATATTTAATTTGCTGGAACGGAATATTAGGTGTTATTATCACAACACATAGCGGTTTGACCAAATACCAGTGCTGGGTGACATATAGTGTAATTGTGGTGATGATCCTTGGAGGTCGATTCAAGATATATTTAATTTGCTGGAACGGAATAGTAGGTGTTATCATCACAACACCTAGCTGTTTGATCAAATACCAGTGCTGGGTATTTAATGGTATTTATTAATATCGGTAACGGTTTCTTGGTATGTCTCTAATGGCGCTAGGTTTCATTCACTCCTTCCAACGTACCGCAATATCCACAAAATGTGGCGTAAATCTACACTGGTGTGCAAAAATTAAGGACGAAAGTAACTTCCGCATGGTGTGTCACTGCCAAGTAACACAGCTCGATGAAACTTAGACCATATATATAAAGAATTGCTACAGTGTAGTAACTGAAAGAGGACGAAGGTCCAAACCCGCATCCGGCCATCCTAAATTAGGTTTTCCGTTATTTCCCTAAATCGCTTCAGGCAAATGCCGGGATGGTTCTTTCGAAAGGGCACGGTCGACTTCCTACCTCATCCTTCCGTAATCCTATGGGACTGATGAGCTCGCTGTTCGGTCCTCTTCCCCCAAATCGACCAACCAATCTCCTGCACTGTTCGATGCGGTCGCACATTGTCATCCATAAAAGCGAAGTAGGGTTGAATACAACCAAAGACGGACGTGGAGAAAGGGTACAGTGTCACAGTAACAATGATCGGCGAGTGCGTCGTGTTAAAATATTTGGAGGTCACTACTTCCATGCAAAATTATGCCTCCACGCACCATAGTACTCGAAGCATCAAAATGATTATGTTTATTACGTTATTACGCCTCTCACCATGTGAGGTTACGTCCATCCTTGTCAAATATGTTCGGTTTGATGATCCAGATATTATGGTGTGGGGAGGTATAAGTCACATGAGCGTAATGACCTCTAAACTTTTGGACACGATACACTCATCGGCCAAAGTGATTGTGACACTGTACTCCTTCCCCAAGTGCGTCTTTTCTGGGGTGCATTCGGCCCTGACTTCATTTTTATGCATGACTACGCACGACCGCATCGTACAACGTAGGTGGTGGAACTCTTGGCGTGAGAGGACATTGGGCGAATGGACTGGAGAGCCCGTCCCGCCGACTTAAATCCCACCGAGCACATGTGCGGTGCGTTGGAGAGACGTATGACAGCATGTTCACTTGCACCAACAACCGTGGTTCCCGGGTTCGTTTCCCGGCGGGGTCAGGGATTTTCTCTGCCTCGTGATGGCTGGGTGTGGTGTGATGTCCTTAGGTTAGTTAGGTTTAAGTAGGTCTAAGTTCTAGGGGACTGATGACCATAGATGTTAAGTCCCATAGTGCTCAGAGCCACTTGAAACCTTTGAACCAGCAACCATTTAACACTTGTTTACCGCGCTGGTGGGGAAATGGAATGCCCTGACGCATGAACTCCTTACCTTGTAGCCAGCGTGGGAGCACATTGCAGAGCATGCATTTCCGTCCATGGTGATTACAGATCCTATTAAGAATCATGTCCTCTCTTTTGTAATGTCCAGCGGACCAACCTGAATCGCGGTGACTTTTAATGAAAGGGTCATTTATGTTCGTCTCACTGTGTATTTCTTTTAGTTAACTTCTGTACTTTACTGTAGCAGTTCTTCCCATATACTGTCCAAATTCCATCCAGGTATGTTACTTAGCAGTGACAATACATGTGGAAGTTATTTCCACCATAAAATGTTGCCATATCTAGGATTGCCATCCTTGTCGGGCTAGCTTCATGGGTTGAAACCACCATTTTAAATCACAACGTTTCCCTCAGAATAATCCTGGTAGAAGCGTACCTCGGGGAATATCAGTTTGGATTCCGTAGAAATATTGGAACACGTGAGGCAATACTGATCTTCCGAATTATTTTAGAAGAACGATTAAGGAAAGGCAAACTTACGTCTCTAGCATTTGTAGACTTAGAGAAAGCTTTTGACAATGTTGACTGGAATACTCTCTTTCAAATTCTAAAGGTGGCAGTGGTAAAAAAAATACAGGGAGCGAAAGGCTATTTACAATTTGTACAGAAACCAGGTGGCAGTTATAACAGTCGAGGGACATGAAAGGGAAGTAGTGGTTGGGAAGGGAGTGAGACAGGGTTGTAGCCTCTAACCGATGTTATTCAATCTGTGTATTGAGCAAGCAGTAAAGGAAACAAAAGAAAAATTCGGAGTAGGTATTAAAATCCATGGAGAAGAAATAAAAACATTGAGGTTCACCGATGACATTGTAATTCTATCAGAGACAGCAAAGAACTTGGAAGAGCAGTTGACGGAATGGACAGTGTCTTGAGAGGAGGATATAAGATGAACATCAACAAAAGCAAAACGAGGATAATGGAATGTAGTCGAACTAAGTCGGGTGATGCTGAGGGAAGTAGATTAGGAAATGAGACACTTAAAGTAGTGAAGGAGTTTTGCTATTTGAGGAGCAAAATAACTGATGATGGTCGAAGTAGAGAGGATATAAAATGTAGACTGGCAATGGCAAAGAAAGCAAGAGAAATTTGGTAATATAGAATATAGATGTAAGTGTCTGGAAGTCGTATCTGAAAGTATTTGTATGGAGTACAGCCATGTATGGAAGTGAAACATGGACGATAAATAGTTTGGACAAGAAGAGAATAGAAGCTTTCGAAATGTTGTGCTACAGAAGAATGCTGAAGATTAGATGGGTAGATCACATAACTAATGAGGAAGTATTGAATAGGATTGGGGCACAACTTGACCAGAAGAAGGAATCGGTTGGTAGGACATGTTCTGAGGCATCAAGGGATCACCAATTTAGCATTGGAGGGCAGTGTGGAGGGTAAAAATTGTAGAGGGAGACCAAGAGATGAATACACTAAGCAGATTCAGAAGGATGTAGATTGCAGTAAGTACTGGGAGATGAATAAGCTTGCACAGGATAGAGTAGCATGGAGAGCTGCATCAAACCAGTCTCATGACTGAAGACCACAACAACAACAATTTTCGTATCCTGACTGAAAGTTTAATCTGTCAGAAGGAGATGTGTCATTAAGAGACTAACGCGTCATTTCAGCCACAACGAAGAACTGAAATTACAGTGATTGGCTAGTTTCGTTCAAAATTTTGAAGTGAGTGCAAGAATCTCCTCTTACTCTCGTCGTCATCTGCACGCAATGGATGGCTACAACGCTTAGCCGAACAATGCCCCCGATTTTTTGTTTGCCTTTTACTCGTGGTTCACTCATGAGTTAACAGGATACTGCATTTAAGCAGTAAAAGCATTAGCGTGTACAGTGAACTATTTAACTTGTGCCATACTATGACTTGAATTATTGTGGTAGCAGGCGAAACCAGTGTACTGGATGCAAGAACCCTTAGAATGTCTCAAGTGACTTTCATATGGCTTGTGCCTGTCTTCTTACTGGAGAACCAAACACCAGATCGTTTCAAATTCATCTTATTTTTCATGTGCGAGTATCTTCAAGAACTTATAGTTCCTCAAACGAAGATCTTGATTTTGATGTTTTTACGTAGCCCGCAGTGATAGGCTTTCAAAAAATGGCTCTGAGCACTACGGAACTCAACATCTATGGTCATCAGTCCCCTAGAACTTAGAACTACTTAAACCTAACCAACCTAAGGACATCACGCAACAACCAGCCATCACGAGGCAGAGAAAATCCCTGACCCCGCCGGGAATCGAACCCGGGCGTGGGAAGCGAGAACGTTACCGCACGACCACGAGATGCGGGCTGATAGGCCTTCTTTATTACAGTAAGGAAAACATAGATCTGCTTAGTAGATTGGATAAACTAGTTACCACTAATTGTGACTACAGGGTAAACAAAACCAAGACGAAGGCGTTGGAGAGTAATAGATAGGAAAATAGCGACACGCTGAAAAATCGAAGTGGAAATGACATAGTAGTAGAAGAAGTGAAACAATTATTCTGCATAGAATGCAGGAAGGTATTAGAAGAAGATCTGCTCATAGAACGAGAATTTTTTTCACACAAAGAGTTCTGCTGATGTCGCATTTTGACATAGGAATGAGGGAGAAGTTCCTGAAGTGCTGCAGTATTATATGGAAGTGAAACATTGAGCGTGGGGATACCAGGCTAGAAGAAACAGGAAGCATTAAAACTGTGATGCTGTAGAAGAAAGTAAAAAATTATTAAGAAAAAAAACGAGAAAATCTATGGAGATGCAGTGCCAAAAGACGAAACGAGTAGTTAACTTGATGGCATCAATTTCGTACTTCGCCACGTTATTTCCAGACATTTTTGTACAAGAAAACGTACGTACCCAAAACGACGTGTTTTTGAGAGATTTTTAATACAGTATTACAAAAGCAAAGCATACTTGTGCAACACGCAAGTTTGAATACGAAAACCATAAAATTTATTACTCGAACTTTCCGAAGAGGTAATGTAGTATGCCGACATCTCCTCCGTTTGCTTATATCAGCCAATCGGAGCACAGGCCACATAACATCAGAGAAAAGTCAATTTATCATCGCGCATGATTGATGAAAGAATTTAATCCATCCTACACGAATTATATGACTGATAATTACTCAGAATATAGTACCGTCACGTCTGATGAATGTGATGCAGAGGCGAAGTAACTATACCTGGGCTTCTTGACATTAAGTCACATTCGCCATCTTCACCAACTAACAATCAAAGCATCGCCTTCCAACAAAACCTAGACCTCTCACTACGTTACTGATCAATCTGTCACCTTGCTGATCATACAATTAAACAGCAAGAATTAAATTGTCCCACAATCATGGGTGACACTGCATGTCAAGAGCTGTGCTTGGATGACAGAAGCAAAAAACCTCCCCCCCCCCCCTCCCCAAGTTTCAAGTGTCTGAAAGTTTTCGTATTTAAACCCATGTGTAACAAAAATATGCTTCTTTGTTATGACATTGCATAAACAATCTCTCTAACAACCGTCGTTCATGCTACATCTACATCTACATCTACAGGGTGTTACAAAAAGGTACGGTCAAACTTTTAGGAAACATTCCTCACACACAACTAAAGAAAAGATGTTATGTGGACATGAGTCCGGAAACGCTTAATTTCCATGTTAGAGCTCATTTTAGTTTCGTCAGTATGTACTGTACTTCCTCTATTCACCGCCAGTTGGCCCAATTGAAGGAAGGTAATGTTGACTTCGGTGCTTGTGTTGACATGCGAATCATTGCTCTACAGTAATAGCATCAAGCACATCAGTACGTATCATCAACAGGTTAGTGTTCATCACGAACGTGGTTTTGCAGTCAGTGCAATGTTTACAAATTCGGAGTTGGCAGATGCCCATTTGATGTATGGATTAGCACGGGGCAATAGCCGTGGCGCGGTACGTTTGTATCGAGACAGATTTCCAGAACGTAGGTGTCCCGACAGGAAGACGTTCGAAGCAATTGATCGGCGTCTTAGGGAGCACGGAACATTCCAGCCTATGACCCGCGACTGGGGAAGACCTAGAACGACGAGGACACCTGCAATGGACGAGGCAATTCTTCGTGCAGTTGACGATAACCCTAATGTCAGCGTCAGAAAAGTTGCTGCTGTACAAGGTAACGTTGACCACGTCACAGTATGAAGAGTGCTACGGGAGAACCAGTTGTTTCCGTACCATGTACAGCATGTGCAGGCACTATCAGCAGCTGATTGGCCTCCACGGGTACACTTCTGCGAATGGTTCATCCAACAATGTGTCAATCCTCATTTCAGTTCAAATATTCTCTTTACGGATGAGGCTTCATTCCAACGTGATCAAATTGTAAATTTTCACAATCAACATGTGTGGGCTGACGACAATCGGCACTCAATAGTGCAATCACGTCCGCAACACAGATTTTCTGTGAACGTTTGGGCAGGCATTGTTGGTGATGTCTTGATTGGGCCCCATGTTCTTCCACCTACGCTCAGTGGAGCACGTTATCATGATTTCATACGGGATACTCTACCTGTGCTGCTAGAACATGTGCCTTTACAAGTACTACGCAACATGTGGTTCATGCACGATGGAGCTCCTGCACATTTCAGTCGAAGTGTTCGTACGCTTCTCAACAACAGATTCGGTGACCGATGGATTGGTAGAGGCGGACCAATTCCATGGCCTCCGCGCTCCCCTGACCTCAACCCTCTTGACCTTCATTTATGGGGGCATTTGAAAGTTCTTGTCTACGCAACCCCGGTATCAAATGTAGAGACTCTTCTTGCTCGTATTGTGGACGGCTGTGATACAATACGCCATTCCCCAGGGCTGCATCAGCGAATCAGGGATTCCATGCGACGGAAGGTGGATGCATGTATCCTCGCTAACGGAGGACATTTCCTGTAACAAAGTGTTTGAAGTCACGCTGGTACGTTCTGTTGCTGTGTGTTTCCATACCATGCTCAATGTGATTTGAAGAGAAGTAATAAAATGAGCTCTAACATGGAAAGTGAGCGTTTCCAGACAAATGTCCACATAACATATTTTCTTTCTTTGTGTGTGAGGAATGTTTCCTGAAAGTTTGGCCGTACCTTTTTGTAACACCCTGTATACTCTGAAAACCACTGTGAAATGCATGGCAAGTTATGTCCATCTGTACCAGTTATTAGGGCTTTTCCTATTCAATTTCCTTAGGGAGCATAGGAAAAGTGATTGTTTAAATGGCACTGTGCGTGCTGTAATTAATCTAATCTCATCTTCACGACCCCTTTTGAGGCAGTATGTAGTGGGTTGTAGTATATTCCTAGAGTTACCGTTTAAAGCCTGTTCTTGAAATTTTGTTACTAGACTTTCTCAGGATAGTTTCCATCTATCTTCAAGAGTCTGCCAGTTCAGTTCTTTCAACATCTCAGCGATACTCTCCCACGGGTCAAAAAACATGTGACCATTCGTACTGTCTTTCTCTGTATACGTTCACTATCCCTTGATAGTCGTATCTGGTACAGATTCCACACACTTGAGCAATATTCTAGGATGGGTCGCAGAAGTGATCTGTAAGCTATCTTCTTTGTAGACTGATTGCATTTCCCTAGTATTCTACGAGTAAACCGAAGCTGAAATGGTTCAAACGGCTCTAAGCACTATGGGACTTAACATCTGAGCATCTGAGGTCATCAGTCCCCTAGACTTAGAACTACGTAAACCTAACCAACCTAAGAACATCACACACATCCATGCCCGAGACAGGATTCGAACCTGGGACCGTAGCAGCCGCGCGGTTCCGCACAGAAGCGCCTAGAACCGCGCGACCAGTAAACCGAAACCTGATACGTGCTTTATCCTACGATTTGTTGTATGAAAATGTCGGGAAAAGGTACTTCGACATTGGAGGAAGTTCTAGAGAGGAAAATTATAGAAGTAGAAAGAGATCAGAGCAAGCAAAACTGAGAATTTTATGTGTAGTCAGTCTGTAGAGATGAAGACATTAACACAAGACGAGTAGAGGTGAAGGACTAGTCGAACAAATATGAAGGCGTAAAAACAAGAAATGTGTGTGTGTGTGTGTGTGTGTGTGTGTGTGTGTGTGTGTGTGTGTGAGAGAGAGAGAGAGAGAGAGAGAGAGACCGGTATTTGAAAGCGACTCCTCCCATTCTAAAGGCAGAAATTTACATGTTCGTAGACTATCACTGGGTTTTCGATTTCAGTAAATCATTAATAATTGCTTCGTTTACGACGATTAATTTGCGATTCTGAAACACCTCGTCATGCAACGTATAAAGCCGAAAGGCTCTCACAAATTAAAGGACAGAAAATTCGGTTTTAGGCTGGAGTGGCAATTTCTGAATATTCGAAACCTTTTACATCGGAGGGTAAAGTTTGCCGGCCGAACGGTTCTAGGCTCTTCAGTCCGGAACCGCGCGACCGTTACGGTCGCAGGTTCAAACCTTGCCTCAGGCATGGATGTATATGATGTCCTTAGGTTAGTTAGGTTTAAGTAGTTCGAGGTTCTAGGGGACTGATGACCTCAGATGTTAAGTCCCATAGTCCTCAGAGCCATTTGAACTATTTGGAAAAAGTCTTTTACATATGGCGAACAACAAGGCACGTATTGGTTGATTCACATGAAACTGTGGCCCCATCGGTGCAAACCAACGAAAGTTGGTTTGTGCCCTGCGTAGATCAATAATCAGTCTTCGGATTGGTTGGTTTTATTGTGTAATTCCTCCTTGTACGAAAGACCGCAATAGTTGATATATGGTTAAATCACTAAATTCTCACTCGAAATTTTTCTTAGTTTCCCTTAATAACGTCATGTGAATATCCAGGTAGGTCCTTAGAAAAGATCACGGCCGATTTGCCGACCTTGGACCCCGTTTACTAAGGACATTGTCGTCGACAGAATGCCAAACCTATTTTTTTCATGAAATGTATTCGCAGTTGCGAGTACAAACAACCATCAGCTGTATAAGGGAATGACTACAATGAAAATTTGTGCCTTGCCGGGACTCGAACCCTGATTTCTCGTTTTACTCGAGCGTTATCTTAAGGGGGGTAGGACGTCAAACGGACCGACTTGGAGCAGGAGAGGCACCACAGGACATTTTAATTTCCACTGTCTATACTTTAACAAATAAATTCATAAAACTTTGTCAGCATGACCAGGAGAGATTCAAATTCACACTCATAGCAGTGGAAGTTCGAAAATATAACGAAGTAATTTTTTTACATGTGAAATTTCATTATTTTTTTCACTTACTAATGGCAGAATTTGTTGCTATAGGTACACTTTTCTTCATGGGTAAGAGAGACTGTTCGATGAATTTTGCAAAGCATACAAACCATACTTACATGTGTCTTAAACTATAGAATCTATTTAATTTATGAAAAAATGAATGAGCTGTTACGTTTTAAACATTATGTTTAGAAAAATCATATTTCGTAGTTAATTATCTCAATTTTTACCACAGTTTTTAATAGATTTGGAAAATTCTAGAGTTTCATACACCTGTAAGTATGGTTTGTATGCTGTGCAAAATTCATCAAAGAATCTCTCTTACTTGTGAAGAAAAATGTACTTATAGCAACAAATGCAGCCATCAGTAAGTGAAGAAATGATGAAATTTCATATCTAAAAAAAATTACTTTGTTACGTTCTTACACGTGAGCGTGAATCCTGAATCCTTCCCGGTCATGCTGACAAAGTTTTATGAATTCACTTGTAAAAGTATAGATGGTGGAAATTAAAATGTCCTGCGGTGCCTCTCCTGCTCCAAGTCGGCCCGAGTGACGTCCTACCCCCCTTAAACGCTTTAGCTACCCGTGCATGACTCACGGCCAGACCAAAACGTCTATATGTCGACGTTCCTGTGTCACAACCATGCCATGTCCGAAGGAGCACTGTATCATTCTTCTTAACAACAAAGACACTACAGTATCGTATTTATCCGCCGATACCAGGCAGCGGCTTTCAAATAAAATGTACTCCCCTGTTCGGGAATTACATAATGCGTGTACGAGTACAGTTTATGACGCAGAAACAACGACATAGGGAAGTTTGGATATGGCCCTGAGCCGTGCATGGATAGCCAAAGTTGCTGGCACGGTAGCTCAGCGTGTTCGGTGATAGGGTTAGCCGCCCTCTGTAATAAAAAAAAAAGCTGAGTTAATGGAACGTCGATGAGCATAAACAAGCGTCATGGGGCGTACGCCCCGAGCAAATAGAACGAACAATCACGAATAAAACGAGATCAACGAAAAAAAGTGATTAAGGCGACTGCTCTCATGAAGTGGCAATTCCGGGTTCGAGTCCTGGTACCTCACAAATTTTCATTGTCGTCATTCCATTATGCAGGTGATGGTTGTTCATATTCGCAACTGCGAATACATTTTATATACTTCATAACGGCTGTAGTCACTGCAGCGCCCTTTCCTTTGGATATTCATGCTTTTCCGAAGGGACGTTGCATCGTTCTTTTTAACGACACAGACACTGCAATATCACCTTTTCCCCCCTTCTTTTCTTACATAAATAGTTATATCGTGAAATTTGAACTGATTAGATGTCACAAACTCCTGTTGAGACTTGAAATAGGGGTACTAGCCGACGTTTTTCAACCATCCGTGACGCAGAATGACGTACTTAGCTACTTTATTTGCTTTTACTGTGTGTCTGTAAAGCTGTAGGCTTACCACGAACTTAATTCACCACTGAAATTGTTGTAATGAAAAGTAAGGAAGATTGAGATTTGCTGTTCACGACGAGATCTTTAGAAACGGAGTACAAGCTCGGAACGGACAATAATGGGGAAGCAAACAACCCGCGCCCTTTTGGGAGGGAGCATCGCGACATTCGACTTAGGTGTTTTAGGAAAATCAGGGAAACCTTAAACCTGGAATTCCGGACCAGGCATGAAATCCGTTCCCATCGAAAGTGTGTCTAGTCATCTCGGTCGGTAACTTGATATAGTTCGCTGTGGGTATCTGCAGCCTTTTGTCAACAAAAATCGAGTACAATGCGTTCAGAAACATGACTGAGCCGCGATGACCGTACTCACATACGTGATCCTCAGCGCAAGGTAACAAAAAAAGAGAGAACCGGGTTGTCAGTGTACGCCTCCTGTAGCATTACTCCTTGGACGTCACAACTGACCTTGACGCTACAGATCACCTGAGTAATTTGTCTGCGTCGAAGTTCCAACTTGCCTTCGTTTTCCAGAGCGCCCCATCTTGGTGTATATCATGCTTACTTTCACTAAGCAGTTATTGCGGCTGAGGTAGCTTTATTTGGAAGGAAAAAATCAGTTTCAGGTCGACGCAGGGCATCTTCAATTCATAAACTACGCTTTTAGATCTTAAAACACACAGAAGTGAGGATCCGAGAAATATCAAGCAATCTGTTGGTTTTTACAGTTCTTATCCTCCATTATTTCAGTACCACTTGTTATACATGAAGTTTAGTTTTATGATACGTTTCACAAAATCCGTTACACATTTCGCGCAGTCGTTGTTCCATTCTGGCAAAAATTACTGAAGAACCGCCTCGCGATCCGGAAAACACTGTTAGCATTGACCTCCTGTCGCATTACGTTGCGCTTAACCGTGAACTATCAATATATCGATGAACTGTAACTACACAGATCAAAAAAAGTTTGCATCACCTCGGTTTCGAGAATTCCACCACCTGTACAGAAAACTGGAATAGAAATCAATATAACCACCATGCCGGCCGCTGTGGCCGAGCGTTTCTAGGCGCTTCAGTCCGGAACGGCGCTGCAGCTACGGTCGCAGGTTCGAATCCTGCCTCGGGCATGGAAGTGTGTGATGTCCTTAGGTAAGTTAGGTTTAAATAGTTCTAAGTTCTAGGGGACTGATGACCACAGATGTTTAAGTCCCATAGTGTTTAGAGCCATTTGAATCATTTGAACATAAACACCATTTCCGCCCTTTTTATTGCTCATGAAAACCATACATTGCATGTTGTACCACCATACAGCGAGACCTCCAGAGGTACTGCTCCAGATTGCTGTACACACCGGTACCTCTAATACCCAGCAGCACGTCCTCTTGCATTGATGCACGTTCTCTTGACTGTATTCGACGTGGCATACTATCCACAACTTCGTCAAGGCACTGTTGTCCCACTCCTCAACGGCGATTCGACGTAGATCCCTCAGATTGGTTGGTGGGTCACGTCGTCCACAAACAACCCTTTTCAATCTATCCCAGGCATGTTCCATAGGGTTCATGTCTGGGTAACATGCCGGCCACTCTAGTCGAGCGATGTCGTTATCACAAGATGTGCACGATGGTGGTGCGAATTGCCATCCATGAAGACGAATACCTTGCCAATGTGTTGCTGATATGGTTGCACTATCGGACGGAGGATGACACTCACGTATCGTACAGCCGTTACGGCGCCTTCCATGACCACCAGAGGCGTACGTCGGCCCCACATAATGCCACCCAAAAACAGCAGGGAACCTCCACCTTGCTGCACTCGTTGGACAATGTGTCTAAGGCTGTCAGCCTGACCGGGATGCCTCCACACACGTCTTCGACGATTGTCTGGTTGAAGGCCTATGCGATACTCATCGGTGAAGAGACCGTGATGCCAATCCCGAGTGTTCCATTCGGCATGTTGTTGGGCCCATCTGTACCGCTCTGCATGGTGTCGCGGTTGCAAAGATGGACCTACCCATGGACGTCGGGAGTGACGGTGCGCATCATGCAGCCTATTGTGCACAGTTTTAGTCGTAACACGACGTCCTGTGGCTGCACGAGAAGCATTATTCAACATGGTGGCGTTGCGGTCAGGGTTCCTCTGCGGCATAATCCGTAGGTATCGGTCATCCACTGCAGTAGTAGCCCTTGGGCGGTCTGAGCGATGCGTATCATCGGCAGTTCCCGTCTCTCTGTATCTCCCCCATGTCCGAACAACATCGCTTTGGTTCACTACGAGACGCGTGGACACTTCCCTTGTTGAGAGCCGTTCCTGGCATGAAGTAACAGTGCGGACGCGATCGAACCGCGGTATTGACCGTCTAGGCATGGTTGAACTACAGACAACACGAGCCGTGTACCTCCTCCCTGGTGGAATAACTGGAACTGATCGGCTGTCGGGATCCCCTCTGTGTAATAGGCGCTGCTCATGTATGGTTGTTTACATCTTTGTGCGGGTTTAGTCACATCTCTGGACAGTCAAAGGGACTGTGCCTGTGTTAGAATATCCACAGCCTACGTCTATTTTCAGGAGTGTTGGGAACCTTAGTGATGCAAAACTTTTTTTGATGTGTGTACATGTCCTCAGGTATACTAACTTCAGTACTACCTCAGCTTCCTTATGGACTTAATGGGAAGTGCGATCGAATCGGTGAGGCAGCTTGGTAAACAGAGGAAGTTATGTAGGAACTCAATGTGGGTAGATAATGACACAAGAAGAATGAATATTAGTGTGAGAGTTAAGAAAGTGAGTCGATTCTGGTTTCCTTGTAAAAAAGAAACGGACTGTTCTTGGATGTATATTCCTGTGTAGTATCTGACCTACGAATTTCTCTTTGTAACATCTAGAAAAGTGTAATAGGAATAGCGGAACACCCCGTTACAAAGTTACCAACATACAGCAATTACACGAACAGTAGAAAACTTTCTCCATCTATTACTCAGAGCTGCATGTACTTCAGTAATGTAAAACGTACTACACTCATATGACCAGGGTTGCTGAAATAAAACTTGCACACTGGTAGAGCACCTCGCCGATGGAGTATAGAAGCAAGAATGTAAATCATTTCTGTGTTGATGCTCAGTGGATTCGACCCTAGCCGCATCAAATCTACCGTTTTCTAGACTACTCTATAATAGATTACGCCTTTTGTGGCGGTTCACCATGGAGACAAGAAGACACAATCGTAGGCATGTTGGCAGCGAGACTTGAAGGGTTCAGATCCTTGTCCAGCTATAGGTTTAGGTTTTCTGTGCTTTCCCGAAGCATGTTAAAGTAAATTCTGGGACGTTTCCTTTTGAAAGGCACTGCCACTACTCATGTTTTCCCAACCTACTGCTTTGTTTCAGTGATTTCTGTTCTGGCGGGGCGTTATACACCCCTGGAAATGGAAAAAAGAACACATTGACACCGGTGTGTCAGACCCATCATACTTGCTCCGGACACTGCGAGAGGGCTGTACAAGCAATGATCACACGCACGGCACAGCGGACACACCAGGAACCGCGGTGTTGGTCGTCGAATGGCGCTAGCTGCGCAGCATTTGTGCACCGCCGCCGTCAGTGTCAGCCAGTTTGCCGTGGCATACGGAGCTCCATCGCAGTCTTTAACACTGGTAGCATGCCGCGACAGCGTTGACGTGAACCGTATGTGCAGTTGACGGACTTTGAGCGAGGGCGTATAGTGGGCATGCGGGAGGCCGGGTGGACGTACCGCCGAATTGCTTAACACGTGGGGCGTGAGGTCTCCACAGTACATCGATGTTGTCGCCAGTGGTCGGCGGAAGGTGCACGTGCCCGTCGACCTGGGACCGGACCGCAGCGACGCACGGATGCACACCAAGACCGTAGGATCCTACGCAGTGCCGTAGGGGACCGCACCGCCACTTCCTAGCAAATTAGGCACACTGTTGCTCCTGGGGTATCGGCGAGGACCATTCGCAACCGTCTCCATGAAGCTGGGCTACGGTCCCGCACACCGTTAGGCCGTCTTCCGCTCACGCCCCAACATCGTGCAGCCCGCCTCCAGTGGTGTCGCGACAGGCGTGAATGGAGGGACGAATGGAGACGTGTCGTCCTCAGCGATGAGAGTCGCTTCTGCCTTGGTGCCAATGATGGTCGTATGCGTGTTTGGCACCGTGCAGGTGAGCGCCACAATCAGGACTGCATACGACCGAGGCACACAGGGCCATCACCCGGCATCATGGTGTGGGGAGCGATCTCCTACACTGGCCGTACACCTCTGGTGATCATCGAGGGGACACTGAATAGTGCACGATACATCCAAAACGTCATCGAACCCATCGTTCTACCATTCCTAGACCGGCAAGGGAACTTGCTGTTCCAACAGGACAATGCACGTCCGCATGTATCCCGTGCCACCCAACGTGCTCTAGAAGGTGTAAGTCAACTACCCTGGCCAGCAAAATCTCCGGATCTGTCCCCCATTGAGCATGTTTGGGACTGGATGAAGCGTCGTCTCACGCGGTCTGCACATCCAGCACGAACGCTGGTCCAACTGAGGCGCCAGGTGGAAATGGCATGGCAAGCCGTTCCACAGAACTACATCCAGCATCTCTACGATCGTCTCCATGGGAGAATAGCAGCCTGCATTGCTGCGAAAGGTGGATATACACTGTACTAGTGCCGACATTGTGCATGCTCTGTTGCCTGTGTCAATGTGCCTGTGGTTCTGTCAGTGTGATCATGTGATGTATCTGACCCCAGGAATGTGTCCCTAAAATTTCCCCTTCCTGGGACAATGAATTCACGGTGTTCTTATTTCAATTTCCAGGAGTGTATTACAATCTCCTTTAATTTTCCTACAGTCGGTGTTGGTCTGAGTTACACACTTTCCTTCATTTTATTTCCAGCATCAGCAACACAGGTACCGCCCAGTAGACGCATGGTTACAGTTATATCAGAGACTTGCTCATAGTCGTCGGCTTGGGTGTATAAAGTAGACGGATGCGAAAATCCTTCCACATTGACGAGAGGGAAACTGTTCAACATCTATCAGGTATCTGGTCTGCCAGACGAGGTTTGATTCCAGCAGCGAACTAGATGTCTAAACATGTATTTCTGTAATGCATGATTTTTCCCAGCTTACAAACCTGCCGCAGTACCCCTGCAAGCTGCGCCATGTTAAACTGCGGAAAAAGTGGTCCCATCACAGCGATCAGCATTCATCCGCGTATCGTTAAACGTCTTTTCCTTATTTGACTTATGATTTAATAATAATCCTGGTAACAGCGTGGTACGAGTATGAACATGCACAGGTAAATAGGAAACCCTGACATTTATATTAATGAGTTTGGTCATTTTTTTGAAAAATTGGAATACTTCAGGTTGAGTCCAAGAAGTATATTGGTCAGTTTTGATGTTGCATCAACTTTACTATGGTTCCTCTTATAAGATGATGTCACAGAAAGTATTTTCGCAGAGGATATGAGAGATCACCTTAAATAGTGCATCTCATCAGCTTACTTTCAATGGACAACAAGTTCTATAAGCAAACCGATGGCGTAGTTATGGGGAACAGCTTAAATTGGAACGATTACACTGATAATTTTGCGGGGAAGACAACCCAAAGATAGCATTTTATTGACAGAACTCTTAGAAGATGTAACAGGTCTGTGCTGTGCGGTATGGTATCCTTGGATCCTTACCAGATAGAACTCACGGAGGGCATCGAAAAATTTCAAAGAAGTGCAACTCGTTTAGTATTATCCCGAAATAAAGAAGAGAGTGTAACGGATATGACAACTGATTTGGGGTGAAATCGTTAAACCTATGGCGTTTTTCAAATGGTTCAAATGGCTCCAAGCACTATAATACTTGACATCTGAGGTCATTAGTCCCCTAGACTTAGAACTACTTAAACCTAACTAACCTAAGAACATCACACACATCCATGCCCGAGGCAGGATTCGAATCTGCGACCGTAGCAGCAGAGTGGTTCCGCACTGAAGCACCTAAAACCGCTCGGTCACAACGGCCGTCTACGGCGTTTTTCGTTGAGGTAAGATCTTTTAATGAAATTTAAATCGCCAACTTTCTCCTCTGAGAGAAATATTTTATTGACGCCAACCTGCACAGGAAGAAATGAACATCATAACAAAATAAGAGAGTTCAGAGGGCGCACAGAAAGATTAAGTGTTCGTTTTTCCCACACGCTCTTCAAGAGTTAAACGGTAGAGAAATAGTCTGAAGGTGATTGGATGGACCTCCTGCCAGGCGGTTAAATGTGAATTGCACAGCAGTCATGTAGATGTGTAAGACAGCGTTTGCCCTGTTATACTTTCACAGATTCCTTGATATTTTCGATGATACAATCGCTTTTAACAATAGTTGCCCCTGGGATGAACCTTCCCGACGTGTGCCTTAAGCTATTTAGGGAAATTACAGAAAACCTGAATCTGGATGGCGGACGGGAATATGAACGGTTGTCCTCCCCAGTACGAGTTCAGTGTCTTACCACTGTGCCACCTCTATCAGCCAGAATCAAAAGCAGTTCATTATGTGCGACTTCAGCAACGTTTCTTAATTGTACGATTAATTAACAAAAGTGACGTTGGTCCGTGGTTTTTTACTCATTTCGTTAGGTGTTTTTCCCATCATGAGACAATATCCAGAATGAGATTTTCACTCTGCAGCTGAGTATGCGCTAATATGAAACTTCCTGGCAGATTAAAACTGTGTGCCGGACTTAGACTGGAGCTCGGGACCTTTGCCTTTCGCGAGCAAGTGCTCTTCCATCTGAGCTACCTAAGCACGAGTCTCGGTCCGGCACAGTTTTAATCTGCCAGGAAGTTTTATGAGACAATATGTTGTAGCACTATAATTTACGGTGAGCTGTACCGGGTATATTCCAAGCAACACATACATTGATTCCATATTCGTCTTGTGGAACGTCCGTTATCATCTTAGGAACACTCACACATGTCCTTGAGCCGATTTCAGAGATCTCCTTATCGTCTAAAGACAAGGGCAGCGCTCCTGTGTTAGGCTTCCAAAAGATGTTACGGACACGAGGACCCGCTCTCATTGCACAGAGCAGTATCATAATTCCACGACGCCTGCATGTCAGACTTGTGCGCTGTAATTAATAGATAAGATACAAAGTAAATCAGCACGTTTCGTTTTGAATTACGTATGTGTTACGGAGCCGATCATCAGTGAAAGATGCTTCATACACGCAGTACCTTCTTCTGCACAGGGTAATGTGGCTTACTGAAGACAGCTTCTGATGTTTTATTGTTGTCTTATCTTGTGTCAAGTGTATGCGCCCAGGGTAGCTTCGCTTCTCATCTAAAAGTACGCTTAAGTACGTACACTCTATTTGCTTAGTCATTCTATTCTCCCTTGTTTTTGTTTGGCTTTTAACTTAAGATAAGTTGTTTTGTTTGCAGCAGTCGTGAGCCTGTTGGCCATGAACCACCGCCTGCACACCTCACGCACTTCGCTTTAGTGGGATTCTAATCCTGACCACTAACAGGTGGTTCGCGCGCGCGACGATGCCAGCGCTATGTCCACGCACATCCGTATTTAACCCTATAGACATCCCTTTGTGATTTTCTTTATTGCTTGTTTCTTCAGAAGCCGCAGAAGAGGCTTTAGAGCGCATAGGGTATCGGGATCTCTCCCATTATTGCGTACATCACTGACCATTATAAGCCCTTGAAGGCGCCTACGATATCTATCGTTAATGTTATTGCGTATTTGTTGGGGACGTTATCTATTATGTACATCGGATGGTTAACAGCATAACCAACGAATTTGCCTCGTCCCCTGCAAAAGAGACACAGGCTGAGACATGAAACTCCCTGGGCGGCAGAATGTGAACGCACGGAAGAGGTTTCTGCACCTGTCTGTAGGTCCCTTGTCTGTATGTGAAGGCTAATCTCAAGAACTATTGTATGGATTTTATGCAGTTATCACTAATAATTAGAATGATTCACAAGGAAGGTTTGTGTATATAATTTACTATCGCTATGTCAGACAAGTCGTTCGGCCATATACTTAGTGCTAACAGTGCGAATCTGGAGTTAGTCACAATTTTTTCTGCAATTCTGTCCTTGAGCGCATATCCTGTTCCTTTGAAAACAATATGTCCCATAGCTTTCTGGTCAAAAAGTAGGTATTTAGAGATCACGAACAAACTGTCGGATTGAAATGGCTCCTAGCACTATGGGACTTAACATCTGAGGTCATCAGTCCCCTAGACTTAGAACTACTTAAACCTAACTAGCTTAAGGACATCACACACATCCATGCCCGAGGCAGGATTCGAACCTGAGACCGTAGCAGCAGCGCGGTTCCGGACTGAAGCGCCTGCAACCACTCGGTCATAGCAGCCGGTGAAACTGTCGGAACTGAAAAGTTTAGGCGTTACGAAGTCTTGAATGAGTAAAGTGTGTGATGCACGGGGACGAAACCTGCTTTGTTTCTACATCAAGTTAGTGGCGCTATCTTGAAAACCAAAATATGTGGTTGCATGAAGATGTCGGTGTATGTAAAGCTTAGAAGCTGAAGAGAAATTAGATTGTAGAGTCCTAGCTGCCTGACTCATGATGCGTCAGAAAACAGTTCTGTTTGAGAGATAGTGCAAAATATTGTAACGGCGCGAGCCAAACGCATGAGGACCCGTCGTAGTAAGAGGGTCACTTGTAAAGCGCAGGTAAAGCTTTACGCCAGGCTGCCCTTTTAGATGCCGCAGCCCGCCGTCTGTCAGTGACCAGCAAGTTACCAAAACTGGGAACGATTCGGCACGTGGCGTACGTGACATGTGCGGCAGCAACACTGCAATCAATCCTCTTTGGTGCGTATAAATACTGCCATTCCACCAGGCCGGTCACCAAGTCGGTGCGCCATCGAACCAGCGTCCGCTACAGCATGGGCTTCCGCCTTGCGGCTGCCAACACTCCAACGTCATCCTGACAGGACCTCCTGCCAAACGGTCTAGTTGCAGCACTGGTGGGCCGAGGGTAGCACCCTCCTACCCAGTGAGCGTTCTCCAGTGCCAGACCGTGGTATCAAGACACAGGACTGGAGTTCGTTTTTCGATGCCTCCGTTACTTTACACGGAGCCGACCGACAGCCAGCTCGCCCTACAGCTGAGCCAGCACCACCTGCAGCCTCAGTATTTTTTAAACTTTGTGTTCTGCCTTACGGCAGGTCTTGTCATGGGGGAAGCCTCGTCAGAGAAGTCCACCGCATGAGCATCTAGGGAAGTGATTCCAGTGGTGGTTTACCGTTGCGTTCCACTGATGATGATGAAATGATAATGAGGACAACACAACACCCAGTCCCTGAGCGGAGAATATCTCCGACCCAGCCAGGAATCGAACCCGGGCCCCTTGGCGTGACAGACCGCCGTGCTGACCACTCACCTATCGGGGCGGACCAGCCTGAGTATGCACACGTCGAAAGCTCACCTCACCGCCGTGCTCAACTAGACGTCGGAGCAAAGGCCAGTTGTGGTCACCTCTATGCATAATGAATTGTGTTATGTGGGTACGACGCCCATCACCCAGTGCCTCGCTTACATGGACATGAGTTACCGTATACACTTTTGGAAAGTAAATAAAGATTTTGTTGACAACGAGATGTTTTTGACTTATCCCGACCCCTCCAATATTCAAAAAATGCTTCAAATTGCTCTGAGCACTATGGAACTTATCATCTATGGCCATCAGTCCCCTAGAACTTAGAACTACTTAAACCTAACTAACCTAAGGACATCACACAATACCCAGTCATCACGAGGCAGAGAAAATCCCCGACCCCGCCGGGAATCGAACCCGGGAACACAAGCGTGGGAAGCGAGAACGCTACCGCACGACCATGAGCTGCGGACCCTCCAATATTCACCAGAGCACACCCACACCTATTCTAATATTATGCTACATTGTAAGGATACTGGTGACCGTGGTTTTGAACAGTTGCTATGAATCAAATTGTCGCTATAAGGTATAAGTTATTCATATCAATAAAAAATAGACGTACCGTTTCGATCATTAGTTCTTTGAAGCACTCAGTTTAAAGATTTTGAAACCTTGAATGAGCGACAGAGTTACTGGGCTTGATGTGCCCTACCGACAGATGAACCACCATCAACAGTGTTACCTGCCATCAGAGACAGGGGTGCCCTAGCGAAGTGTGATAGGACCGTTGCTGTTTTCTTCATACATAAATGATCTGGTGGACAGGATGGGCAGCAACGTGCAATTTTTCGCTGATGATGCTGTGGGGTACAGGAAGACATCGAGTATCAGTGACTGTAGGATGATGCAAGATGACCTAGACAAAATTTCTAGTTGGTGTGATGAACGGCAGCTGGCTCTAACTGTAGAAAAATGTAAGTTAATACGGATGAGTAGGAAAAACAAACCCGTAATGTTCGGACACAACATTAGTAGTGCCCTGCTTGCCATAAAATGTTCAAAAATGGTTCAACTGGCTCTAAGCACTATGGACATCTGAGGTTCAAAAAATGGTTCAAATGGCTCTGAGCACTATGGGACTTAACTTCTGAGGTCATCAGTCCAATAGAACTTAGAACTGCATAAACCTAACTAACCCAAGGACATCGCACACACCCATGCCTGAGGCAGGATTCGAACCTGCGTGTTTCCGGACTGAAGCGCCTAGAACTGCTCGGCCACAGCGGCCGGCATAAAATTTCAAATGTGTGTGAATTACCAAGGGATCAAACTACATCGGTCATCGTCCCTAGACTTACACACTACTTAAACGAATTCATGTTAAGAACAACACACACGCCCATGCCCGAGGGAGGACTCGAACCTCCGGCGGGAGTGGCCGCGCAGTCCGTGATATGACGCCTCAAACCGCGCGGCCACTGCTTGACATAGTCACGTCGTTTAAAAATCTGGGCGAAACGTTGCGAAGCGATATGAAATGGACTTAAATGGTCGACTTCAGTTTATTCGGAGAATTTTAGGAAACTTCCCTTTCTTTCAGGAGTGCTAGTTCTGCAAGGTTCGCAGGAGAGCTTCTGTAAAGTTTGGAAGGTAGGAGACGGATACTGGCAGAAGTAAAGCTGTGAGTACCGGGCGTGAGTCGTGCTTCGGTAGCTCAGTTGGTAGAGCACTTGCCCGCGAAAGGCAAAGGTCCCGAGTTCGAGTCTCGGTCGGGCACACAGTTTTAATCTGCCAGGAAGTTTCATATCAGCGCACACTCCGCTGCAGAGTGAAAATCTCATTCTGGAAACATCCCCCAGGCTGTGGCTAAGCCATGTCTCCGCAATATCCTTTCTTTCAGGAGTGCTAGTTCTGCAAGGTTCGCAGGAGAGCTTCTGTAAAGTTTGGAAGGTAGGAGACGGATACTGGCAGAAGTAAAGCTGTGAGTACCGGGCGTGAGTCGTGCTTCGGTAGCTCAGTTGGTAGAGCACTTGCCCGCGAAAGGCAAAGGTCCCGAGTTCGAGTCTCGGTCGGGCACACAGTTTTAATCTGCCAGGAAGTTTCATATCAGCGCACACTCCGCTGCAGAGTGAAAATCTCATTCTGGAAACATCCCCCAGGCTGTGGCTAAGCCATGTCTCCGCAATATCCTTTCTTTCAGGAGTGCTAGTTCTGCAAGGTTCGCAGGAGAGCTTCCGTAAAGTTTGGAAGGTAGGAGACGGATACTGGCAGAAGTAAAGCTGTGAGTACCGGGCGTGAGTCGTGCTTCGGTAGCTCAGTTCACTTGCCCGCGAAAGGCAAAGGTCCCGAGTTCGAGTCTCGGTCGGGCACACAGTTTTAATCTGCCAGGAAGTTTCATATCAGCGCACACTCCGCTACAGAGTGAAAATCTCATTCTGGAATTTTAGGAAAGTATGGTTCATCTGCAAAGGAGACCGCATGTAGGACGCTAGTGCGACCTATTCTTGAGTACTGCTCGAGTGTGTGGGATCCGCACCAGGTCGGATTGAAAGAAACTTCGAAACAGTTGAGAGGCGAGCTGCTAAAGTTGTTAGCGGCAGGTTGGAACAACAAGCAAGTGTTACGGACATGCTTCGGGAACTCCAGAGGGAATGCCTGGAGGCAAGAACATTTCGCGTAGGGACTATTAAGACAACATACGAGAAATTAGGGCACAGAAGAAGGCATATAGATAGTCGTTTTTCCGTCGCTCTGTCTGAGGGTGGCACAGGAAAGGAAACGAATAATAATGGTTCAACGTATCATCTGCCATGCACCGTGCGGTGGCTTGCGAAGTAATTATGTAGATGTAGATGTATCTAGAATGAAATTTGCACTGTACAGTGGAGTGTACGCTGATATGAAACTTCCTGGCAGATTAAAACTGTGTGCCGGACCGGGACTCGAACTCGGGACCTTTCCCTTTCGCGGGCAAGTGCTCTATCAACTGAGCTACCCAAGCACGACTCACGCCCCGCCCTCACAGCTTTAATTGCGCGAGTACCTCGTCTCCTACCTTCCAAACCTCACAGAAGCTCTCCTGCGAACCATGTAGAACTAGCACTCCTGGAAGAAAGGATATTGCGGAGACATGGCTTAGCTACAGCCTGGGGGATGTTTCTAGAATGAAATTTTCACTCTACAGCGCAGTGTACGCTGATATGAAACTTCCAGGCAGATGGAGGAGGGAGGAGGAGATTAGCGTTTAACGTCCCGTCGACAACGAGGTCATTGGAGACGGAGCTCAAGCTCGGGTGATGGAAGAATGGGGAAGGAAATTGGCCGTGCCCTTTCAAAGGAACCATCCCGCCATTCGCCTGAAGGGATTTAGGGAAATCACGGAAAACCTAAATCAGGATGGCCGGAGACGGGATTGAACCGTCGTCCTCCCGAATGCGAGTCCAGTGTGCTAACCACTGCGCCACCTCGCTCGGTACTGGCAGAAAAAAACGGTGTGCCGGACCGAGACTCGAACTCGGGCCCTTTGCCTTTCGCGGGCACGTGCTCTCGCAGGTGAGCTTCTGTGAAGTTTTGAAGGTAGGAGACAAGGTACTGGCGGAATTAAAGCTGCGACGACGGGGCGTGAGTCGTGCTTGGGCAGCTCAGTTTGTAGAGAACTTGCGCGCGAAAGGCAAAGGTCCCGAATTCGAGTCTCGGTCCGGCACACAGTTTTAATTTGCCAGGAAGTTTCAGTTGTAGATGTAGATGGCCTCATTCCATGAGGCATTGCATAGACGTAACACTGGCACATTGCCCGCTGCCCAGCAACAATACGCCACCGTCTATCCTCCCCTCTCTGGACTAACACTGATGATGAAAATTTACTTCAACACTGACGAGTATATCCGAACTTAAACTTCAGGACCAGCGCCACTGCGGTATTGCTCGTTAGTTATCTCAGCTACACAAGCGGGCACGTAATTTCAGTTCATTACAGTTCTTCAACGAATGAGCCACGAATCTCACGCACATGAAGACACCTTCCTCAACTTCATCTTGGGCAGATAATTTTAATGTTTATAAATCATGAACGTAGATATGCGATAGTCGTAACCACTGAACTGCGTCTACATATTTAGTTTCTTGTCACATTTTTTACGCTAGGGAAGAACTGATGTAGTCAAAAGAGTTACATAGGGGCTCCCAGGTGGCATTTTTTGTTGTTCATTAGCGACCGGCCCCGGACAGCACTAAGAATCTATCAGCGGACAACTTGTCTGGCGTAACGGTAACAAATCTCATACACAAACCTTCCTCGTGAATCAATCTATCTATTCGTGAAAATCGTACCAAAATCCGTACAGTAGTGCCGAGATTAGGCTTCCTATGTAGACGGAAAAAATGGCGGGGGAATTCAGTCAAACTTCATCGTTCTAGAGTCGTACCGGTTGTAACATTACTGCACTTCGCGCCAGGTACCACCTCCTCTGCAGTAGATCAGCTGAAAGCTGCCATAATTTCCTCGATAAACGCCATTTAAATAAGGAACAGACGACAATACATGTGTTGCACACTCATCATCACAATAATTATAAATTACATACAGAAAGCTTCCTCGTGACACAATATATGTATTGGTGGAAACCGTATCAAAATTACTTCAGTAATTCCTGAGATTAGCGTTCTCATACTGACAGAAAAACGCGGAGGGGGACTTTAAATGACACTGTCCAGTAACTTTAATGTGACCACCTGTCAAAAGCTGAATAACCACCTTCTGCAGCGAGGGCCGCTGTGAGAGGTGCAAGAATAGTGAGGTTCTAGAAGGTACCAGCAGTAATGTGGAGCCATGGCGACTCCAGTGCTTTGGCCAGCTGCGCTAGGTTTCTCGGTTGAGGATCCGTGCCGCGAACATCCCAATCTAGGTGGTCGCACAGATTCTCGATTAGGTTTAAATACGGGGAGTTCGGTGGCCGGGATAGTACGATAAAGTCATGCTGGTGCTCTTCGAACCACGCACGTACAATGCGAGCTGTGTGACACATTGCATTGTCCTGCTGGTAGATACCACCGTGCCGAGGAAAAACAAACTGCATGAAGGATAGATGCATACTTATCTTGATACATTGCGCCATCCAGAATGTCGGGATAACCCAGGAAATGCTACGACAACATTCCCCAGACCATAACGCTGCCTCCTCCGATCTGGACCCTGCCGACGATAGTTGCAGTGTGTTTGCTTTCAGACGTTTCACACCGTACACGCCAACGGCCATCTGTCCATAAAGAAACGTGATTCATTTGTGAAGGCCAGCTGTCACCACTTAGTGAACGCCCAGTTGCATTCGTCGCCGATAAACAGCACTCAGTATGCGTGCATAAACCAAGTGATTGCTACGAGGCCCATACGCAGCACGGCAGTTGAGGAGACACTGTTGGTACCCCTTGGTTCATTTGGGTGGTCAGTTACTCAACAGTTGCACATCCCCGCAGTCATCGTTCACCGCTGTCGTCTGTGCCCGTGGTGCACCACAGTTGCCTCCGCGCCGGTTTCTGGTAGAGCCATTTTCCTGTGCAAGGTATACTTTAACTACGGCGGAGCCGGCCGGAGTGCCCAAACGGTTCTAGGCGCTACAGTTTAAACCGCGCGACCGCTACGGTCGCAGGTTCGAATCCTACCTCGGGCATGGATGTGTGTGATATCCTTAGGTTAGTTAGGTTTAAGTAGTTCTAACAAGGGGAAGGCCTAAGACACGGCCAACCGATTCGGCTCAAATTTGGCAGGTCGCTTGTGTACAACCCAAAACGAAGGACTTTTAAAATATTTGGGTCAACACCCCTGCAGTTTCGAGAAAATCACCCCTAAGGGTTATGACTAGCAATCGACTCAAAATTGGAGGGATCGACAGATAATTGTAAATAGAGCATTTTTCATCATCAGGTAGGCAAACTAATTTCCCAAACGCCGTGAGTTAGTAAAACATTAAACTCTTAGGACTTGTCACATGAAAGCAACTCCGAGTAAAAGTGCTGTGACTTCCTCACGAGGGATCACAGATAGCCAACCGCGCGACGCTTGTTTAAGCGAGGCACGGGACAGAATGCACGCGGGGAGAGTTATGTTGTCCCGGTTGCCTCTTCGTCATATCATACGCGTGAACGTGGAAGATTGAAGGTGTCCCGCACGAGCATTATAGAAGTCACTCCGAAAGAGTATTTATCCGTCACTAGGCTTCCGCCAACCTCGCACATACATGTAGTGACTTTTCCATCTTTAATGCGCCGAATGAAACACGTTTTGTGACTGAATACAGTGTTCTTCCGCAAGTAACATATGACGTGTAATGTATGTAGTTTGTAGTAATTAGCTCGTCGGCCGTAGTAACTAGTTATTGTTTGTTGTGTCATATCTTTCAGGTGCATAATCTAAATAATGGAGGATGTACATCCTTCGACTAGCACTGTAATATACAGGGTGTTACAACAAGGTACGGCCAAACTTTCAGGAAACATTCCTCACACACAAATAAAGAAAAGATGTTATGTGGACATGTGTCCAGAAACGCTTAATTTCCATGTTAGAGCTCATTTTAGTTTCGTCAGTATGTCCTGTACTTCCTCGATTCACCACCAGTTGGCCCAATTGAAGGAAGGTAATGTTGACTTCGGTGCTTGTGTTGACATGCGACTCATTGCTCTACAGTACTAGCATCAAGCACATCAGTACGTAGCATCAACAGGTTAGTGTTCATCACGAACGTGGTTTTGCAGTCAGTGCAATGTTTACAAATGCGGAGTTGGCAGATGCCCATTTGATGTATGGATTAGCACGGGGAAATAGCCGTGGCGCGGTACGTTTATATCGAGACAGATTTCCAGAACGAAGGTGTCCCGACAGGAAGACGTTCGAAGCAATTGATCGGCGTCTTAGGGAGCATGGAACATTCCAGCCCATGACTCGCGACTGGGGAAGACCTAGAACGACGAGGACACCTGCAATGGACGAGGCAATTCTTCGTGCAGTTGACGATAACCATAATGTCAGCGTCAGAGAAGTTGCTGCTGTACAAGGTAACGTTGACCACGTCACTGTATGGAGAGTGCTACGGGAGAACCAGTTGTTTCTGTACCATGTACAGCGTGTGCAGGCACTATCAGCAGCTGATTGGCCTCCACGGGTACACTTCTGCGAATGGTTCATCCAACATTGTGTCAATCCTCATTTCTGTGCAAATGTTCTCTTTACGGATGAGACTTCATTCCAACGTGATCAAATTGTAAATTTTCACAATCAACATGTGTGGGCTGACGAGAATCCGCACGCAATTGTGCAATCACGTCATCAACACAGATTTTCTGTGAACGTTTGGGCAGGCATTGTTGGTGATGTCTTGATTGGGCCCCATGTTCTTCCACCTACGCTCAGTGGAGCACGTTGTCATGACTTCATACTGGATACTCTACCTGTGCTGCTAGAACATGTGTCTTTACAAGTATGTCGCAACATGTGGTCCATGCACGATGGAGCTCCTGCACATTTCAGTCGAAGTGTTCGTATGCTTCTCAGCAACAGATTCGGTGACCGATGGATTGGTAGAGGCGGACCAATTCCATGGCCTCCACGCTCTCCTGACCTCAACCCTCTTGACCTTCATTTATGGGGGCATTTGAAAGGTCTTGTCTACGCAACCCCGGTACCAAATGTAGAGACTCTTCGTGCTCGTATTGTGGACGGCTGTGATACAAGACACCATTCTCCAGGGCTGCATCAGCGCATCAGGGATTCCATGCGACGGAGGGTGGATGCATGTATCCTCGCTAACGGACGACATTTCCTGTAACAAAGTGTTTGAAGTCACGCTGGTACGTTCTGTTGCTTTCTGTTTCCATTCCATGATTAATGTGATTTGAAGAGAAGTAATAAAATGAGCTCTAACATGGAAAGTAAGCGTTTCAGGACAAATGTCCACATAACATATTTTCTTTCTTTGTGTGTGAGGAATGTTTCCTGAAAGTTTGGCCGTACTTTTTTGTAACACCCTGTATAGTTCGGAGCCTGTCACAGACGATGGCAAGCGTGAAGTTACCGACGCTGTGTTTTGGTTTGTGAAAGTGTTGCAAGATAGATGCATTATCAGTGCACTAGCGGAAGCAGGCAGTTCTGTATCTCTGCGTTCCAGATTGGTAGAAGCGGATAACGTCGAGCGATTTTTGGAGCTGACGAACGAAATGACTTTTGTTGATACTAGTTCTATACCATGAAGACGAAGCAGAAGGTGATTCAGTGGAAGATATTCCGACTAGTGGATCTGGAAGTGGTCATAACACTTTGGAAATATCCACGTCACTGGAAATATGTTCTTCATCTGTTCCCGATGTGTTTTACGAACCGGTTACTAAACAATTGAACTACGGCGCTACACCCCTTGAAGTAAAAATAAAGGCGGTAGCGCTAGCCAGGAATCATCCAAATTGGAACTTACAAACACTGCAAAAGAATGGAGCAACAACAGCCCTGAAAAGGAAGAAGGGCTTGAAATTTTGGGAAAGTGAAGGAGGGACAAGATACGACAAGTACTAGGCGATAAATAAGTGGACATACGACTGATTTGTCAAATCTCGTTGTCGTAACGAGAATGTAACAGTGAGAATACTTCAGGAGTAGGCTGCAGGTGCAGCGCTTCAGTATACGGCCAACAAGGATTTTAATTTTGGTGCACCATTATCATGGGCAAGAAATTTCAAATCGGAGTATAAAATTCGCCAACGGCACGTCACTAAATAGTCTCTCATAAGGAGGTACAAAATATAGAAGATATACAGCATGTGACGGCTCTTTTCAGCATGCAAACGGCGTCACTTATGACCGGTTTTAATCGCGAACACGTGATCGAGACTGATCAAACAGGATGCGAGTTTTGTCTGATATTGGACGCGAGTATTGTCTAATATGGGATTTCCTGGATCAATACTACAATATGTGGATTAATACTACAATATATGTTTATAGGTGGCGAGGGTCAGCCGACGTGCAGAGTAAAAGTAACACCGCCAAACTGCACACCTGTGTGCCAGCCGTGTGATGTTTATTTCTATCGCCAGGTTTAAAACTTTATTTCCAGGCTTCAGAATTGCCGTGTGCTTCTGGAAACCCAACGAGAATTGCACAACCGCACGGGTGCAATACCTATTCGCATCATAATTCATAACCAACTTTGAGCACTGATTTTTCAGGCAATGATAGCGTATGCATGGTACGCATCAAAATTAATTCCCGAAAAAGACATATT
The DNA here is from genome assembly GCF_023897955.1 of Schistocerca gregaria. Classification (NCBI taxonomy): domain Eukaryota; kingdom Metazoa; phylum Arthropoda; class Insecta; order Orthoptera; family Acrididae; genus Schistocerca; species Schistocerca gregaria. Next base: position 756,519,426 of record NC_064931.1, read on the forward strand.
TTTAAATGTAAACCAAGTTTGTTTTAAGCCGACTCTTCGGAAGGAACAGTTTAGCTGTCGAAAGATTGCATTCATTAGATGTTCTTGGTGCCGTGAGTATATTTATTTCGAATGTTTATATGACAAGTACTATCCATATAGTTGCTCGAAGAAAAGTGAGGACACGTAACAGTGACTGGAAGAGCCATTGTAAAGTGACCTGGAGTAACATTTTATTTGTTTACCATCCCAAGAGGTTTGAGAAATTTATTCGCCTACCTTATTATTATCATTCCTAATTGATTTACTTACCTCATTAACCGTGCTATCTCTGTCAATTGAGATATGGAAAAATACAAACGAAAAGAAGAACATCAGCTAGGTTTCTTCGAGATTCATAGCCACTTACCTTGGCCGTTGCGCTATCGGTGCTGTCGGCGAAAATCGTTAACCATGTTGGTACAGACGCTCCAGTTGTAAAAGTTTCTTACCTCGATTTATGGAAAAGCATGCGTTTTCGGACGCCATACCTGATGATGAAAAATGCTCTATTTACAATTATCTATCGATCCCGCCAATTTTGAGTCGATTGCTCGTCATAACCTTTAGGGCCGATTTTCTGAAAAACGCGGGGGTGTTGACCCAAAATATCTTAGATTCCTTCGTTTTAGATTGTACACAAGTGACATGCCAAATTTGAGCTGAATCGGTTGGCCGTGTGTGAGGCCTTCCCCTTGTAAGTTCTAGGGGACTGATGACCTCAGAAGTTAAGTCCCATAGTGCTCAGAGCCATTTGAACCATTTGAACCACGGCGAAGCACGAAAAGTTCACAAACTTAGCCGTTTAGGAAATGCGTCCATCCTGGCCCGAAGGTAAATGATCGTACCCTTTTGGACGCCACATAAATCGCTCCGTTTTCGCATTACGACAACGACTGAACTGTTTTCCGCGCCCTCCATACACGCTTTATATACCTTTCTCTGCTAGTGCTGCCACCTGCAGTCTGTGAGTAGTTTTGAACATTTACGTCGAACATAGACGGTTGTCACATTAATGGGAGTGAACCGTGTATACATATGCATAGAAGCATGATAAATAAACATAAATTGCACGAATAATTTTTCTGTTACGGATTACAGTTGAAACGTCCCCTTTGAAAAATTATACATGGCTGTGCTTAAACTGACACACAATATTTTTAGCGCAACGCAATCTGACTTTCAATAATCCCTACAAAAGAATGGACCTAACTAACATTAACCTATACCTATCCCAAATCACTTACTTCACAAAAATCTTCGTTACTCGAACTACTGCAATACAGCGAGCGCCACTACTGCAATACAGCGAGCGCCACTACTGCCAGCTAAATAAAAGATTCAAACTACTGAAGGCACTGACTACTGATAGGCATAGTTAGCAAATGAAAGATTTTGATAGAGAACAAACAATGTATTTACCTTAATAGTATTCAAAGGACATAATATATAGCAGTTCATGACATCCAGTCTTACAAATTTATTGTCTCTGATGGACACACGTCCAGATCATCCGCTCTCAAAACTCTGCCATCTCTCCCCCCACCTCCACCACTGCTGGCGGCTCACTTCCCACTGCGCAACGCTACGCGCTGTTAACAGCGAGTGCCCAAATTCCAACAATGCCACCCAGGCACAGACTGCGCACAGCACAGCCAGTGATTTTCATACAGAGCGCTACGTGGCGGTGGCGTTACCAATATAAGAACCTAAACAGCCTACTTCCACAGTATCTTTGAATTTCCGTTGCAGGTTTAGTTACTTATGTAGAAAACTGGAGCGAATGTTGACTACGACGCATTAATACTCAAATAGTTGAAATACTTCCCCCCATGAACGATGGACCTTGCCGTTGGTGGGGAGGCTTGCGTGCCTCAGCGATACAGATGGCCGTACCGTAGGTGCAACCACAACGGAGGGGTATCTGTTGAGAGGCCAGACAAACGTGTGGTTCCTGAAGAGGGGCAGCAGTCTTTTCAGTAGTTGCAGAGGCTACAGTCTGGATGATTGGCTGATCTGGCCTTGTAACACTAAGCAAAACGGCTGAAAGCAAGGGGAAACTACAGCCGTAATTTACTGTATGGTCACATGATGATGGCGTCCTCTTGGGTAAAATATTCCGGAGGTAAAATAGTCCCCCATTCGGATCTCCGGGCGGGGACTACTCAAGAGGACGTCGTTATCAGGCGAAAGAAAACTGGTGTTCTACGGATCGGAGCGTGGAGGATGTAGGTTGCAGTAGGTACTGGGAGATGAAGAACCTTGCAGAGGATAGAGTAGCATGGAGAGCTGCATCAAACCAGTCTCTGGACTGAAGACCACAACAACAACAGCTGAAATAATCACAAAACAGGGTTCACACGGCGTCATACTGACGTGTTTTAAATATAGAGCAGATGTTGTCAATGGCGGACATAGACTTCCGGTTAAGCTAGATGATAATCTCTATACAGAAACTTTATTTCGTATTCACATTCTTTGGGTCACGGATATGCCACCAGCATTCACTTTTCAATCTAACCCAGTCGTCGGGTTACGCTACAGATTAATCTGTTGCCACATCCAAATCTATGTGGATAGAGATGTCTCTTTCTTTTAATTGCTATTCGATATACGACAGCTGCATGCGAGGTGTGTTTAATAGTTTTTATTATTATTATTTTTAATCGCAGTACATGAGGCGAATATCCTAAGGCAGGGCGCTTTCCGCGTTCTCGTAGCTCAGTGGCGGCTGTTGGTTGCACTCTACGCCAGCTGCAGCCGCTGGAGCAATGCCATGCTGACGCAATGTCTGCCCTGACCAGCCGTGTGTCGGCAGATACGAGCAGAAAGCAGCTGCAAGGAGCGTTGTGCCCGTCGTGCTGGTATCATTGGCCGCGATAAAGGCAGCTCTGCTCTAGTCCGTCTATTAGCAACTATCAGCAAACCTGCAGCTGCGCACTCAGCTTTGCTCTCCGGGACATTCATTCTGAACCTTTATAATCGCTATCGAGAAAAACTGTGATAAAGAGACGGAAGAGGTTTCTTAATATTTTTTTTTCACGGAGGCCCAGGCGATAATTGTTAACATGGAATCGCTTCTCCGCCTTCCAGGTATTATCCTAGCACGATCTCCCTGTAGTTTAAAAAGTATCGAAAGAGAAGTTACTTCTTGAGATATTAGTACTTTGAATAACTAAATCTCTCACCATTGTCATATACTCCTGACTGAATGTTTGTTGGAAGGAATGAATTACTTAAAAACAGCACCTGTATCAAAATAATACCGAAGTTCGGCTCCTTGGAACCTATTGCTAACAGTAAAAAAATTTCAGAAGTGTTTAAGAAATTTGGTTCCAGGGAATATTATTACATTGTATAAGAAGTATTGTATTTATAGGCGAATTTAAAGCTATGTCAGGACTGTCTCAGCTCTGTTGTGGGAATCGCAAGCGCACGACCAGTTCGTAATAACTTTAGTTTAACATTCACAGCACAGGTAGTATAACAAACTATTGTGCAAAGGTCAAACAATATCAGGGTATAAGAACAGCTTTCATGAAGATGGCGTCTGAAGAGTTTCAGGGAACCCCAAATCTTAAGCGCAAGGCCTTTGCCGTACAAGTGATCAAAACTTACAACTGCAAATGTTCCGCCGGCCGCTGTGGCCGAGCGGGTCTAGGCGCTACAATCTGGAACCGCGCGACCGCTATGGTCGCAGGTTAGAATCCTGACTCGGGCTTCGATGTCTGTGATGTCCTTAGGTTAGTAAGGTTTAAGTAGTTCTAAGTCTAGGGGACTGATGACCTCAGATGTTAAGTCCCATAGTGCTCAGGGCCATTTGATTTTGCAAATGTTCTGAAATTGAAGACACTCGTTTCAAAGTAAAGCGAAAAAAAAAATCTGAAAAGTATCATCCACAATACCGAAGTAGTTGTTCGGAATATGTTCACAGCGACATGACATGCTGTATATGAAGTGGTTCAAAACTCCATTTACGTTTGATCTTATTCCTGATAAAGACCATAGGGGCAAGTGTGTGTGTGGGGGGGGGGGGGGGGCAGCTGATAAGATTGGCTAATCGCTTCGTCTCTCCAATGAATCCCATGACTGCTCTGTTGGATTCAAATCCTGAGACCTGGTAGAGGTGGATGTCTCCATGTGTGCGAAATTGCATTTAACAGACAGAGATCTTGTGAAAATCAGTTGGCTATGGTCGTCTATGAGATCCATAGCGTCACAGACAACTGTGCCCAAGGTGAGGCCGTGTTTCAGTAGCGCACTGTCTGTTAGTGAACAGAGTACGAACTTATCTAGAATCGCACCAGCTTGTTGGCTGGACACAGGGCTTATTAGTCGTTCTTAAGAGAACAAGTTTGATCTCAAACCCACAAGTGTTCCTCACGTGTGTCAATTATCTTCCATTAAATGTACAAGAAGTAGTGATACATAGCCTGCTAAAAGAGGTGCTGACTTTAATATTCCTTTCGGAACCGCAGATTACCATAAGGAATACTTTGGCTGTCCAAGCTACAGACTAGCGGATTACCATGCACAGACCAGCGTGGAACGTAGCGGTTAGTATTGATACCGGTGGGGTGTGTATGGCTACTACCAGAGACCTGTGAGCCAACTGAGGACAAGGAGCTACATGAGTAAGAAGTTACAGTTCCAAGGTCTGGGGTGCTGACAACGGCCGAGAGAGCGTTGTGCTGAATCCGTGTTGCTGCATACCTCATCCATGTGATGACATTGGCAGGGGATGGCACGGTGGCCGATCGGTACTGAATGGCCTGAAAAGGCTGGTAGACGGCGCTTTAGCTTTCTATCCTTAATACGTTTTTTTTTTTCGGTGGTTATGTTGGCGATAAGGCATGAGACTGGAATTCACCGACATCCTTGAGTGCTAATGTGGCCAAGCTGACTTGCAGTTAAGTGGGGAGACAAGGTAAAAGCTTTCAGCGTTATTCTCCGGAACTTGGGATTAAAACGAGTGATCTTAATGGAGATAGTCGAACGTAGCGTAGAATAAAGGAATCCTGAAGCCTGAACAATCATCCACAGAGTATGAAAAGCGCCCGGTTAGCGCTCGATAGCACGAAGGTCAGCAGCTACACGAAGTTGGTCTTGCTCGCCGCATTCTTTTAAGCTAGAACTGGCGGCACTGAAACATGGACAGTGGGAAAAATGGATCAGAAGAGAATCGAAGCATTTGACATGTGGTTCTGCAGGAGAATGTTGAAAATTTGGTGGCCTGACAAGGTAAGGTATGAGCAGGTTCTCTGCAGAACCGGCGAGAAAAGGAATATATTGAAAACACTGACGAGAAGGGACAGGATGGTAGGGTGTCTGTTAAGACATTACGGAATAACTTCCCTAGTACTAGAGGGAGCTGTAAAGGGTGAAATCTGGTGAGGAAGGCAGAGATAGGAATATATCCAGCAAATAATTGAGGATGTAGGTTGCAAGTGATGTACTGAGAGGAAGACGTTGGCACACGAGAGGACTTCTTAGCGGGCTGCATCAAACCAGTCGGCAGAATGATGACGCAAAAAAAAAGTTCTCCTCTGTTCTTCTTTATGTGTTTTGTCTTCAGTCCATAGTACTGGAGTCTTCAACTAACCGAGTCCTTTCTTTGACGTCTGCTATGATGCCCGCAAAACTGAATTTCCTTATACGTGGTGTGTTCTCTCTTGGAGATGTGGCCCATTAGTTCATTTAGTTGTCTCAATTTGTGTGAGCGCTGAGTGTGTGTTGTAAAGTTCCTGTTATGATTACTGTTACTTTTCGCCGTACGTGTGAGTACCACTCACAGCACAGCACGACATCTACAGGGGATCCATGTTCACCGCATTGGAAGTTGCATTCCGCAGAAAGTGAGAAGCGCTGTCGGTGCGTTGGATGTGGGCCACGCCCAGTCGAAAAATGAAGCTTGCCATGGCCAGGATTGGCATGATTGATACGTAACCGTTTCCTGATGTTCGGCAGAAAGTTGAACACCCTACGGCCTTTGTCATTTTGGTCCCACTTCCGGTGCCAGACATCCACCCACCAAGTGTTTAGTTCACGTTTGTGTTCGATGTCTTCACCTGATTTTTTAATGTGTTCCCCTCTTTAGCCAGTAGCATGCAACACGATACCTGATGGTAACGTCGATCGGGAAGACCCCAACACCACAAAAAAATGGTTCTGAGCCATTAGGTAACCTAAGGACATCACACACATCCATGCCCGAGGCAGGATTCGAACCTGCGACCGTAGCGGTCGCTCGGTTCCAGACTGAAGCGCCTAGAACCGCTTGGCCACACCGGCCGGCTCCCAACACCACACATAGCACCTCTGTTGGGATAGTGCGGAATGACCCCGGCAGCCTCTGGAGTATACGTCCGCAGCCCGTGGTCTTGTGGTCGCATTCTCGCTTCCCGAGCACGGGGTCCCGGGTTCGATTCCCGGCGGGGTCAGGGATTTTCACCTGCGTCGAGATGACTGGCTGTTTGTGTTGTCTTCATCATCATTCATTAAAGTGGCGAGATTGGAATGAGTTATGGTTGGGAATTAGTACGGGCGCTGATAACCGCCCCAAAAAGCAAACATCATCATCTGGAGTATAGTCCGCCCCGGGTAGCTGCGTGGTCAGCGCGACAGAATGTCAATCCTAAGGTTCGATTCCAGACTGAAGCACGTAGAACCACTCGGCCACAATGCGCAGTGTTCATGCGTGCGAGTTTGTAGAGTGTTTTCTGTGCTTTACAAATAGTTAAGCGTAGATGTTGGGTGAAAGTGTGTTTTTGTGACCCTGTGTTCAAACGCCCTGTATATGAGATAATTTTTATAGCGGAACACTAATTATTCAGGCACTCATTAAAAGAAGATCTTTTTATGGCAGTTTGCTTATAACTAGCCACTAAAGAAACTAATCATTGGAATACAGTTTCGTGCCTCTGGAGCTGCTGTGTAAGAATGACAAACTTCTACATTTACAGAACGCCCCATGCATCTCATGTGATGCCTTGACAAACCGTGGACAGCGAAGGTGAGGTGCCCTCATTCGTGTACGAATAGAAACCTACGACTTGTGAAATGCTTCTGATATCTTTCTCAGCTAGTGAGCTGCGATAATCTTTATTGTGCCTTTCATTTCAGCAACTGCAGGTGCGCCAGTTCTTAATTACAATGAAAAAATCATTCACATTTTAACGATTGCCATAACCGTGAACTTCAGGTTTATATTTCTCAGGTGCAAGCACTTTATACGAATATTTTACATAATTACGGGTCTCGGCAAAGTTGATTGGGAGCGTCGCCAGCGTAAATAACACAAATAGATGAGTTATTAATGAGTGAGGCAAGTATTTGAAGGGGAGCGGCAGCAGCGGCAGCGACAGGATGAGATACGGCGGCCTCGGCGTTTCTTGTACTGCAGCGTATTTATTGCTGCTTTTTCCTTTTGCCGGATTGAAGCAGGTGTCGCTGCCCGTGCCGGCCTTGCGCCCACGTCTCCCTCCACAAGGCGAGCAGCCTACTAAACAAATCCAGCTACCTTTATTATTGCTCGACGAACACGCGTATAAAAAGTGTGCGGAATGGTTTCGTAAAGCGAAGGAAACCTAAGACACAGACAATGCACGCATTAAGACTAGTGGTTGTCACTTTGAACAATTAGTATGAGCTACGTTGCTGTTATGCGGTGTACGCTGTGTGTGTTCATAACAGACGAAATGAATTAAAATATGTGCTGCTTGCCGGGGCTCGAACCCGGGTCTGCTTGCTTGCCAGGCAGAAATACTAACCATTACACAACCACAATACGATGAACAACATTGCTGCACGAACTACCTAAGCTAAGTGCCCTCCCCAACACAAACTTCAATTCATTTTTGCCTTAAATATTGTCACTACTTCCAGGGCTCTCCGATATTGACAAGCACCGCAGCATTGAACGTAATGGGAAGTCCCTGTACCATTGGTGATCTTATAGATCTTATAACGACTCGTTCCCTACCTCAATACACTACTGGCCATTAAAATTGCTACACCAAGAAGAAATGCAAATGATAAACGGGTATTCATTGGACAAATATATTATACTAGAACTGACATGTGATTACATTTTCACGCAATTTGGTTGCATAGATCCTGAGAAATCAGTGCCTAGAACAACCACCTCTGGCCGTAATAACGGCCTTGATACGCCTAGGGATTGAGTCAAACAGAGCTTGGATGGCGTGTACAGGTACAGCTGCCCATGGAGCTTCAACACGATACCACAGTTCATCAAGAATAGTGTCTGGTGTATTGTGAGGAGCCAGTTGCTCGGCCACCATTGACCAGAAGTTTTCAGTTGGTGAGAGATCTGGAGAATGTGCTGGCCAGGGCAGCAGTCGAACATTTTATGTATCCAGAAAAGCCTGTACAGGACCTGCAACATGCGGTCGTGCATTATCCTGCTGAAATATAAGGTTTCGCAGGGATCAAATGAAGGGTAGAGCCACAGGTCGTAACACATCTGAAATGTAACGTCCACTGTTCACAGTGCCGTCAATGCGAACAAGAGGTGACCGAGACGTGTAACCAATGGCACCCCATACCATCACGCCGGGTGATACGCCAGTATGGCGATGACGAATACATGTTTCCAATGTGCGTTCACCGCGATGTCGCCAAGTACGGATGCGATCATCATGATGCTGTGCCGAGACGTGGCTGCACGATCCGCTTTTAGGAAGATGATCTTAATGTTCTGGCTGATCAGTGTACCCTACTAAACCAGTTTTATTCCCACGCATTCGGAAGACAGCAGTAGATTATAACCTGTTGCCGTAGCCGAGATCACTATCTGTCATCTCGACTGCTAGTGATACGAGGCCGTTGGGATCCAGCACGGCGTTCCGTATTACCCTCTCGAACCCACCAATTCCATATTCTGTTAACAGTCATTGGATCTGTACCAACGCGAGCAGCAATGTCGCGATACGATAAAGCGCAATCGCGATAGGTTACAATCCGACCTTTATCAAAGTCGGAAACATGATGGTACGCATTTCTCCTCCTTACACGGGGCATCACAACAACGTTTCACGAGGCAACGCCGGTCAACTGCTGTTTGTGTATGAGAAATCGGTTGGAAACTTTCCTCATGTCAGCACGTTGTAGACGTCACCGCCGGCGCCAACCTCGTGTGAATGCACTGAAGAGCTGATCGTATGCATATCACAGCATCTTCTTCCTGCCGGTTAACTTTCGCATCTGTAGCACGTCATCTTCGTGGTGTAGCAATTTTAATGGCCAGTAGTGTATGTCTAAAATGGGCACATGACCATCGGCGCTGGACGTTGGCACAGTGGCAGAGTGTTGCATGGTCTTGTAAATCCCGATACCTTCTTCATCATACAAATGGGAGGGCGCAAATCCGTCGTCTTTCAGGAGAACAGCTCCTTGATACCTGTGGTGTGGGACGGAGGCAAGCTGGCGGCGGCTCTATTATGATCTGGGGAATATTCACATGGGCTTTCATGGGTCCAGTAGAGCTCGTGCAAGGCATAGTGAAGGCCAAGGAGTATATTACACTAGTTGCAGACCACGTACATGCCTTCAAGGCGATCATGTTTACCGATGGCAGTGGCATTTTTCAGAAAGATAATGCGCCATGTCACAAGGCCAAGAGTTTGAAGGAGTGGTCCGAGGAAGACAGTGGCGAGTTAGAATTGATGTGCTGGCTCCCCCAACTCGGCAGATCTGTAGCCTATCGAACACATCTGGGATATGACTGAACGTAGCGTCAGAGCTCATCGCCCGCCTCCCCGTAATTTATGGCAATTAGATGACTTTTGTGTCCAGATGTGGTGTCAACTCCCACCAGCGACCTGCCAAGGTCTCACTGGTTCCATTTCTCGACGAGTCGCCGATGTTTTCTGTGCCAAAGGTGGCTTTTAGGAAGATGGTCTTAATGTTCTGGCTGATCAGTGTACCCCACTAAACCATTTTTATTCCCACGCATTCGGAAGACAGCAGTAGATTATAACCTGTTGCCGTAGCCGAGATCAATATAGCACGCCTGTGCTATGGTGCTCGACTCAGTGGCAGCCAGGTTTGATTCCTTAATCATCCTCCATTTTATCATAGCTAAACGCGTCGCTGCACTATTTTGGGGGATTTTCATTTCACAATTCTTCGTCACATGCTGTTGGTTCCCAGTTGCGCTACCTGTCAGCATATACCATCTTGATATACAATAATCACTGTCTCGTGTCGAAGAAGCATATCACAATAATTGACTTTCACGTAACGCGGATTATCACTCCTTGGTACCAGCTTACACGTTGATTTCACCAAGAAGCAGCCTCACAGGCCCCTCTATTTCCCTCAACGCCTCTAACGTTTCCCGTTGCTTCCAAAAGGTGATACCGGACACATGTTTCCTACGTGTAGGAAGCGACAACCTGGAGTAGCCCACAATGGATTCTCCATTTATTCGGATCATGCAAGCTGCCAGTATTATGCCACCTATTTTATAAACTACTCTGTTGTACAATATTCCTTAAGACCTATATCCTACAATGCGCAAAGCAATTAGTGGGCCGCTTTCCACGAAACCCCGCAACTGACTCCAGTTGCGAAGCAGAAGTTTGAAATCGGTTCAGATGTGCCTAAAACTTCCTCTGCAATAGTGCGAAAGCGTGGCGCACTGTGACGTCACCCTCGGGCTCGGCGGCGATCCAAACAGCAAGGTTTCGACAAATGCAGAGAAAAAGGCCACAGCTCAAAAGTTTATGCGAGCTATGAGATGAGTTAATGATGTCACATTGGCACTAAAATTCACCACAATTCTGCCCAAGTCCACCGTGGACGTATCACAAGATGAGAACGTCGTCACACCGTGTCTTACCAATATTTCTTTTGGCACTTCTGCGATGGATGTCAGATCCGCGACGGCCACCTTTAATTGGTTCAAATGGCTCTGAGCACTATGGGACTTAACATCTATGGTCATCAGTCCCCTAGAATTTTGAACTACTTAAACCTAACTAACCTAAGGACAACACACAACACCCAGCCATCACGAGGCAGAGAAAATCCCTGACCCCGCCGGGAATCGAACCCGGGAACCCGGGCGCGGGAAGCGAGAACGCTACCGCACGCGGCCACCTTTGAAACTACGGGGTTTTGTTATGAGTGGCCGAGGAAAACATTTATGACATACCACCGCTCAGTATCGACACGAAAGGACCTCAGGGGGCGGCTTTAACACACCACCCCTAGGGTTGTTGACGCTCACACATTTCGCGTTAGAAAACGACAGTTCGGAGTACGATGAGCAACCTGTTGAACCCCCCCCCCCCCCTTCCCATCACCCCGGGGCGATCCAACCCTTCTCCAAGCACATTGTGGGCCTGCAACAGTACTGAACGTGCTAGAATCTTCTGGGGTGTAGTGCGGTCACAATGTTTTTTCAGGTATACAGGGTGGAACCACCAGGATCCGTTTAAAACCATTCGACGAAATTTCATTTACATTTAAGCACGTAGACACCAAACCACCGTACAGTGCTTAGCGAAGGGTACCACGGACCGGTATTAGTCATTTTCTTTCCTGTTTCACTAGCAATAGAGTGAGGGAAAAACGACTGTCAATGTCTCAGTATGAGCCCTAATTTCTGTCACCTTTTCTTTGTCGTCTTTACGCAAACTGTGTGTTGGCTGGAGTAAAATCGATCTACAGTCGGCCTTACATCACTATTCTCAGAATTTCCGCAACAGTGCCTTACGGATAGAACATCGTCGTCCCTACAGATATTTCCATTTGATTTCCCGAAGCATCTCCATAATACTTGCGTGCGTATCGATCCTCCCAGTAACAAATCTAGCAGCACCTCTCTGAATTGCTTCGATATCTTGCTTTAACCTGATCTGGTGGGGATACCAACACTCGAGCGCTACTGAAGAATGGGTTGCACTATGGTTTTATATGCCGTCTCCTTTGTACATGAGCTACACATTCCAAACATTCTCCCAATGAAACGAAAGGGAGGAGGGGCAATGCGACATGGACCCATGCGTGGATAAAACAGAGCAAGATCCCTCTAGGAACCTCCAGTCCGGAAATATCTTCGGTGCCATTCGCGCACCTTTCTTGAGTACATGAGAAATGTACTTGTACGAGGAAAACGAGTCACTGATTGCTGGCCGCCTGTGTGGCAGGCAACCATTTCGACACCCTTGAGCTGAGTGGCGTGATACCGCTGAACTAGCGGTTGCTTGCCGCATGCGACATCTAAGGGGTGTCCAGAGGGATACCTGTCACATCAGTGCTCAACAATCAGTGACTGGCTGTCACAGTGCAGGTTGTCAAGTCTCTGAAGGAAACAGTTGAATAACGAATTCACGCCTTTCAGATGCTGATGCCTCCAGTATGCTAATTTCGATACATGTGGTCGTCCATACATGATGTGCATAGAAGGACCGACGATGGCATTATTGAGCTACCGAAACTGGTTTTCTAAATAAAATAACTTCTTAAAACGTACGGCTTTTTGGTGGTTTTCCTTGGTAAATATTTGACCAGCCGCTGTCTCGCGTCTACTACGGATCAACAGAGACGGACGTTTTATGTGTCATCGTGATGGTGCTCTTGTCTCTAAACCAAGAATCACTGCATCTTAGGTCGAAGAAAATCACGTCATTATCTGCACTGCCTGACGAAAAGTTCCGGTCTGAAACCCGTCTGATATCTTTTGGATGAAACAGAATATCAGATGTGTGCTATACCAACTCTTCCCCACACCCTGTAAGCCACAATCCTATACTGAGAAACTATAATTATTTATGCAAAGTGTTGCAAACATTTTGTGCTCCGAAATTTACGCCAAGAAACTGAATTTGACTCACAGATAACGAGATAAACGACAGGAAGAACTGAGCTCATGCAAAGCGCAACAAGTGAGGGAAAGTTACTTGGAAGAAACACAATTGAACATCGAATACGTGCATAAGATTATTAAACAACTACGACACAACCTATAAGTGTGGGATTGCTCCTTACATGCTTCATTTTTGCAAGGACAGATGTCTTTGCCATATGTTATCTAATTTGCCGAATAACCTATAACATTTAGCCTGTGCAGCGAATATAATGATCCGTAATCACGTAGTTTTAACATTCGAGTATCTCGGAGTAACAGCATCAGCAACGACTTTCCTTATTTGCTGAAAATTGCTTAGCACATAAAACCTTATCAGAGAAAGTTTGTGTAATTTAATCTTGTATACAAGTTCAAGCGTAAGCTAGAAGCATACCACTCCATGAAATTACATGAAAAATTTAATATGGATACGAATACATCTGGTTGAAACAGTAGGAAAAATATAAGTTAATGAACCAAATGATTCAAATGGCTCTAAGCACTATGGAACTTAACATCCGAGGTCATGAGTCATCTAGACTTAGAACTACGTAAACCTAACTAACCTAAGGACATCACACACATCCACGCCCGAGGCAGGATTCGAGCCTGTGACTGAAGCACCTAGAACCGCTCGGCCACAGCGGCCGGCGTTAATGAATCCACGAGATCTAAATACAATAGCTAAATCATATAATTAACCCCCTGTGGTATAGACAAACTATACATTTTTCACCAGGGTGACAATGGATAAACATCGATTAAGTATAGTTAACCCTGCCCCCCCCCCCCCCACCCGAATGAACACCTCATATTCACACACAAAGGAAATAACAGTACAGAAAGAATATATTCAGAATGTAAGAGTTTGAAACAAAGCTCACGAAAATGGTGCGAGATTACTTAACAGGAACTTCAACTTAGTTAGAATTAACTGAACAATATTATAGATTAGGATTTAGCACCCGTCAGATTCTGCTGTCAGAGTATCCAAACGTAAAGCTGTTCCGAGCCCGCCCGGCTACCCGCGCGTCTACCGCGCTGCTTCCCGATCGTAAAGACGTGCCGGTTCCAGCACGAATTCGCCAGGCAGATAAGTGTCGAGGTCCGATGTATCGGCCAGCCTGTGGATGGTTTTTAAGGCGGTTTTCCATCTGCCTCGGCGAAATCCCTTTATTCCGCCTCATTACACTATGCCGGCCGTTGTGACCGAGCGGTTCTAGGCGATACAGTCTGGAACCGGGCGACCGCTACGGTCGCAGGTTCGAATCCTGCCTCGGGCATGGATGTGTGAGATGTCCTTAGGTTAGTTAGGTTTACGTGGTTCTAAGTTCTAGGGGACTGATGACGTGAGAAGTTAAGTCCCATAGTGCTCAGGGCCATCTGAACTACGCTCCTGGAAATGGAAAAAAGAACACATTGACACCGGTGTGTCAGACCCACCATACTTGCTCCGGACACTGCGAGAGAGCTGTACAAGCAATGATCACACGCACGGCACAGCTGACACACCAGGAACCGCGGTGTTGGCCGTCGAATGGCGCTAGCTGCGCAGCATTTGTGCACCGCCGCCGTCAGTGTCAGCCAGTTTGCCGTGGCATACGGAGCTCCATCGCAGTCTTTAACACTGGTAGCATGCCGCGACAGCGTGGACATGAACCGTATGTGCAGTTGACGGACTTTGAGCGAGGGCGTATAGTGGGCATGCGGGAGGCCGGGTGGACGTACCGCCGAATTGCTCAACACGTGGGGCGTGAGGTCTCCACAGTACATCGATGTTGTCGCCAGTGGTCGGCGGAAGGTCCACGTGCCCGTCGACCTGGGACCGGACTGCAGCGACGCACGGATGCACACCAAGACCGTAGGATCCTACGCAGTGCCGTAGGGAACCGCACCGCCACTTCCCAGCAAATTGGGGACACTGTTGCTCCTGGGGTACCGGCGAGGACCATTCGCAACCGTCTCCATGAAGCTGGGCTACGGTCCCGCACACCGTTAGGCCGTCTTCCGCTCACGCCCCAACATCGTGCAGCCCGCCTCCAGTGGTGTCGCGACAGGCGTGAATGGAGGGACGAATGGAGACGTGTCGTCTTCAGCGATGAGAGTCGCTTCTGCCTTGGTGCAAATGATGGTCGTATGCGTGTTTGGCGCCGTGCAGGTGAGCGCCACAATCAGGACTGCATACGACCGAGGCACACAGGGCCAACACCCGGCATCATGGTGTGGGGAGCGAACTCCTACACTGGCCGTACACCTCTGGTGATCGTCGAGGGGACACTGAATAGTGCACGGTACATCCAAACCGTCATTGAACCCATCATTCTACCATTCCTAGACCGGCAAGGGAACTTGCTGTTCCAACAGGACAATGCACGTCCGCATGTATCCCGTGCCACCCAACGTGCTCTAGAAGGTGTAAGTCAATTACCCTGGCCAGCAAGATCTCCGGATCTGTCCCCCATTGAGCATGTTTGGGACTGGATGAAGCGTCGTCTCACGCGGTCTGCACGTCAAGCACGAACGCTGGTCCAACTGAGGCGCCAGGTGGAAATGGCATGGCAAGCCATTCCACAGGACTACATCCAACATCTCTACGATCGTCTCCATGGGAGAATAGCAGCCTGCATTGCTGCGAAAGGTGGATATAGACTGTACTAGTGCCGACATTGTGCATGCTCTGTTGCCTGTGTCTATGTGCCTGTGGTTCTGTCAGTGTGATCATGTGATGTATCTGACCCCAGGAATGTGTCAATAAAGTTTCCCCTTCCTGGGACAATGAATTCACGGTGTTCTTATTTCAATTTCCAGGAGTGTATTTTTGAAGTTACACTATGTCGGCGATTGCTGCGCAAACACTATCTCCATGTACGCGTGCACCATAATTACTCTACCACGCAAACATATGGGGTGACACTCGTCTGGTGTAACCACGGCTTCAGTGTGGGGCGGCGGTGGGATGTGTGGACTTCTGTGGCCTGTTGTGGGGTTGTGAACCACTGAGGGCTACGGCGGAACGAAGCCTCTCCGTCGTTTCTAGGTCCTCGGTTTAATACACAATACACACAAAGCTGTTCCGAGTATATAATAAGGTGCAAAAGTCGTGAGATAGTGATATGCACATATACAGATAATGTCGCATACACAAGGTATAAAAGGGCAGTGCATTGGCGGAGCTGTCATTTGATGTCAGGAGAAAAGGTTTTCGACGTGTTTATGGCCGCTTGACAAGAATTAATAGACTTCGAACGCGGAATGGTAGTTGGAGCTAGACGCATGGGAAATTTCACGTCGGAATATGTACGGAATTCAATATTCTGAGAGTCACAGCGTCAAGAGTGTGCCGAGAATACCAAATTTCAGACACTATCTCTCACCACGGACGACGCACTGGCCGACGACCTTCACTTAATGACTGAGAGCATCGGCGTTTGCATACAGCTGCCAGTGCTAACAGACTAGGAACACTGCATGAAATAACCACAGAAATCAATGTGGGACGTACGACAAACGTATCTGTTAGTACAGAGCGGAGAATTCTGAAGTTATTGAGCTATGGCAGCAGACGACCGCCGAATCCTTTCAGTAACAGCACGACATCGCCTGCAGCGCCTCTCCTGGGCTCGTGACCATATCGGCTGGACCCTACACAGCTGAAAAACCGTGACATGGTCAAATGACTCCCGATTTCAGTTTGTAAGAGCCGAGGGTAGGGTTTCACTGTGTCGCAGACCCAACGAAGCTGTGAGCCTGTGGTGTGCGTACTGTAAGACCTTCGGTACACACACCATCAGATTATTTGACTTGTTGCTCTAACGAAGTAGGCGAGTGTGAGCAATATGTCTCGTGGTCTTATCGTGGCGTGTTTATCTTCTGCCGTTAGGTCAGACGATAGAAATGCCACTTGCACGCTTAGAGTAGCAGATTGACGGTGACCAACTTTAAACAGAACTTGATTAATTTTCACACACATTTATTAAAATAATAAAAAGCATAAAAATAACTTGGTTCTGGATGCTATTTACAATTGACAGTCTGAAGTTCCTTTGGTCTTGATACATTAATCTTATTCTCACATATCTCTGATACTTTACAAAGTGTCTATACATTTCTCTTCATGGCTATGTACAGGAATATGATAATCTTATTAAGCGAAGACTGAAACTTGACTGTAGACTGGTACAGACTAATGCAAACTGGTGCAGACAAATGCAGACTGACTAATCGGAGGTCTGTACACTCGTTATAATACCTCGCGCATTCAGGTATCACTGCGCGAGTGTGATCCGCGAGGAGAAAAGGTTCTACGTTAGCAGCAATCTCATTGGCTGCGTTACATATTAATACGAGGATCGGCGGAAGCAGAATTTGGTCCGTCTCTAACACAGCGCCACGGACGAGCGCTGCGCCTGCGCTGCTGTGCTTAGCGGGGCGTGTCTACTGGGAAAGCTGTGTACGCGCTGACTATACGGAACTATGAACACAACAGGACCCAAGTTGTCAACAAGGCACTGTGCAGGCTGGCGGTCGTTCCATAATGGTGGGGACTGTGTTTTTCATGGAATGGGCTGGCTCCCCTGGTCCAATTGAACCGAGCATTGTCTGAAAACGGCTATGTTCGGCTTCTTGGAACCTTTTGCAACCATTCTTGGACTTCATGTTCCCAAACAACGATGGAATTATTATCGACGACAATGCGCCATATCACCGGACCACAGTTGTTCGTGCTTGGTTTAAAAAACATTCTGGAAACAGCGGTCGTGTGAGACCCAACTAGCTTTATTTGTTCATGAGACCCAGAAAATATTAAATACAGGATCCCAGGTAGAAGACATTTACTTTGACATCCGGAAGGCGTTCGATACAGTTCCGCACTGTCGCCTGATAAACAAAGTAAGAGCCTACGGAATATCAGACCAGCTGTGTGGCTGGATTGAAGAGTTTTTAGCAAACAGAAGACAGCATGTTGTTCTCAATGGAGAGACGTCTACAGGCGTTAAAGTAACCTCTGGCGTGCCACAGGGGAGCGTTATGGGACCATTGCTTTTCGCAATATATATAAATGACCTAGTAGATGGTGTCGTAAGTTCCATGCGGTTTTTCGCGGATGATGCTGTAGTATACAGAGAAGTTGCAGCATTAGAAAACTGTAGCGAAATGCAGGAAGATCTGCAGCGGATAGGCACTTGGTTCAAATAGTTCAAATGGCCCTGAGCACTATGGGACTTAACTTCTGAGGTCATCAGTCCCCTAGAACTTAGAACTACTTAAACCTAACTAACCTAAGGACATCACACACGTCCATGCGCGAGGCAGGATTCGAAACTGCGACCGCAGCGGTCGCGCGGTTCCAGACTGAAGCGCCTAGAACAGCTCGGCCACCCTGGCCGGCAGGCACTTCGTGCAGAGAGTGGCAACTGATCCTTAACATAGACAAATGTAACGTATTGCGAATACATAGAAAGAAGGATCGTTTATTGTATGATTATATGATAGCGGAACAAACACTGGTAGCAGTTACTTCTGTAAAATATCTGGGAGTATGTGTACGGAACGATTTGAAGTGGATTGATCATATAAAATTAATTGTTGATAAGGCGGGTGCCAGGTTGAGATTCATTGGGAGAATCCTTAGAAAATGTAGTCCATCAACAAAGGAGGTGGCTTACAAAACACGCGTTCGACCTACACTTGAGTATTGCTCACCAGTGTGGGATCCGTACCAGGTCGGGTTGACAGAGGAGATAGAGAAGATCGAAAGAAGATCGTCGCGTTTCGTCACAGGGTTATTTGGTAAGCGTGATAGCGTTATGGAGATGTGTAGCAAACTCAAGTGGCAGACTCTGCAAGAGAGGCGCTCTGCATCGCGGTGTAGCTTGCTGTCCAGGTTTCGAGAGGGTGCATTTCTGGATGAGGTATCGAATATATTGCTTCCCCCTACCTATACCTCCCGAGGAAATCACGAATGTAAAATTGGAGAGATTTGAGCGCGCACGGAGGCTTTCCTGCAGTCGTTCTTCCCGCGAACCATACGCGACTGGAAAAGGAAAGGGAGGTAATGACAGTGGCACGCCACACACCATTGGGTGGCTTGCGGAGTATAAATGTAGGTGTAGATGAGCGAATGATTTGGCCACTCAGATCGCCCAACATAAATCCCATCGAACATTTATGGGGCACAATCGGAATACAGTTCATACAGAAAATTCTGCACCGACAACACTTTAGCAATTATGGACGCCTATAGAGGCAGCATGGCTCCATATTTGGGGTTCCTCCGACTTTTTTATCCCATTCCACGTCGAGTAAAAAGGAGGTCCGACACGATATTAGGAAGTATCCAATGACTTTTGTCACCTCAGTGTACATACGCCTATCATAGTGGTAAAAGGAAGTTTTACACGTGTTTAGTGACATGGACTGCGTTTTGGGGGCGAACAACAGTGATTAATAGATGTTCAGGAACTTCTACGACGTAGAGTGCATGTTGAGATGCCTGGCTGGGGTGGCCGCAGGACAGCTACTCGGCACGTGCCGCCGCTGCGCTGGCGCAATGACGCCACAGTGGCGCAACGCCTCATTTGTCTGCTCGCCGCCTTCTTAGCTTCCGTAATGTCTTCGTCGTGATTCTACCTGCAGCTTGTGTACATAACAAACACTTGGCCGTACGCTTACTCATTCTCTCGTACTGAAAACGATATTTTTCGTACTTAGTACTTACTAGAGTTGTTTGTTGTTGTGGTCTTCAGTCCTGAGACTGGTTTGATGCAGCTCTCCATGCTACCGTATCCTTTGCAAGATTCTTCATCTCCCAGTACCTACTGCAACCTACATCGCTCTGAATTTGCTAAGCGTATTCATCTCTTGGTCTCCCTCTACGATTTTTACCCTCCACGCTGCCCTCCAATACTAACTTGGTGATCCCTTGATGCCTCAGAATATGTCCTACCAACCAATTCCTTCTTCTAGTCAAGTTGTGCCACAAACTCCTCTTCTCTCCAGTTCTATTCAATACCTTCTCATTAGTTATGTGATATACCCATCTGATCTTCAGCATTCTTCTGTAGCACCACATTTCGAAAGCTTCTATTCTCTTTTTGTCCAAACTATTTATCGTCAATGTTTTACTTCCATACATGGCTACAATCCATACAAATACTTTCAGAAACGACTTCCTGACACTTTAATCAATACTCGATTTTAACAAATTCCTCTTCTTTAGAAACGATTTTCTTGCCATTGCCAGTCTACATTTTACATCCTCTCTACTTCGACCGTCATCAGTTATTTTGCTCCCCAAATAGCAAAATTCCTTCACTACTTGAAGTGTCTCATTTCCTAATCTAATTCTCTCAGCATCACCCAACTTAATTCGACTACACTCCATTATCCACGTTTTCCTTTTGTTGATGTTCATCTTATATCCTCCTTTCAAGACACTGCCCATTCCGTTCAACTGCTCTTCCAAGTCCTTTGCTGTCTCTGATATGGATTTTAATACCTACTCCGAATTTTTCTCTTGTTTCCTTCACTGCTTGCTCAATATACAGATTGAATAACATCGGGGAGAGGCTGCAATCCTGTCTCACTCCCTTCCCAACCACTGCTTCCCTTTCATGTCCCTCGACTCTTATAACTGCCATCTGGTTTCTGTGCAAACTGTAAATAGCCTTTCGCTCCCTGTATTTTACCCCTACCACCTTTAGAATTTGAAAGAGAGTATTCCAGTCAACATTGTCAAAAGGGTTTTCTACGTCCACAAATGCTAGAAACGTAGGTTTGCCTTTCCTTAATCTAGCGTAGTCGTAGTCATAGGGTCAGTATTGCCTCATGTGTTCCAATATTTCTACGGAATCCAAACTGACCTTCCCAGAGGTCAGCTTCTACTAGTTTTTCCATTCGTCTGTAAAGAATTCGCGTTAGCAAGAGACATAATACGTGCCTGGTTCTCATCTGTTAAAGCGACACATTTGACTTAGGGACGTTGAGCTACATTATATAGAAATTTGATGGGTTTTATTCGATATCGAAGCCTCTTACACGTACTTTCTCTGAAAGGCAACAGAAGTTCGTCACAATAAAAAAAATATCTATTCTGAGGGAAAATGAAGCTTTCTTGCACCTTCATTGACTGTTCGTGTTTTGCGGACCCATCTGCCCAACTAGTTTCTAGCCGATGCTGTCAGCAGCAGATGCCGACTGAGTGCTTTAGATTTCTGATCGCAGATTATTACACTTAGGTTATAAATATCTGTCACTTTAGCTAATAGAAAGATCTTAGGAAATGCACTACACTCATTAAACGGAAGTATAATTCCTTAAATTCATAGTTACGTTCAAACGTATACAAGTAATATACGATACACATTCTAGCCCTGAAGAAACAACGGCGATCGGACCCTGAAGACCACGCGGTAGTCGACCGACCGCTGTGTCTTCCTCAGCCTCTCACCATCGGATGCGGTATGGAGGGGCGTGGGATCAGTACACCGCACTCCGGGCCGTTGCCGATGTTTAGACCTTAGAGCCGTTACCTTTCAATCAGGTAATTCCTCATTTGGCATCACGAGGCTCAGTGCGACCCGTTCCGGTGCTCAAGCGAAGAAAAAATCGTTAGAAGTACCGGAAATCGAACCGAGAACCCCCAAATGAGGATCTGTCCGTTGAGCATTTTGTTTCTCTTTTCATTTTGACCGTTATTGTTCGTTGCACTTCGTCAAGGCAGACATCACGTCACAGCCGCTCAAGTTCATCGTTGATCCCTTCCCTCAGTGGTTTTGTTACAGAGAGCAGCTAGCCCTCTGACCGAACAGCCTGGGCTCCCGTGTCGGTTAACCCAGCTCCGGAGGCGGACATTCAAGCCCTCTCATGTTCTGGTTCCCCATTTCTAACGTGCGTTAATGAGATGGGACTTAACGGACACATGGGGACACACAGAATTGTAGCTATGGTAGTGTCACCAGTACTTACAAGGACAGGTCCCCAGCGGTCGGATCGACTTTTTGAAACAATTTAAACAGTAACGTAGATCAAGATCTACTGCGGTCATTCAGCTTGGTGGGCCCTTGTTTGCGAATAATCGAGAAAAGAAAATTTAGGAATTTGGTGTGAAGCTCTGTAGCTTTAGAAACGGTAATAATTCGTAAACTGGTTTCCTATCGTAATGGTTAAGGGGTTGGGTTGATCTGGGGGAAGAGACCAAACAGCGAGGTCATCGGTCTCATCGGATTAGTGAAGGTTGGGGAAGGAAGTCGGCCGTGCCCTCTCAAAGGAACCATCCCGGCATTTGTCTGAAGCGATTTAGGAAAATCACGGAAAACCTAAATCAGGATGGCCGGACGTGGCATTGTACCGTCGTCCTCCCGAATGTGAGTCCTCTGTGCTAATCACTGCGCTATCTCACTGGATAATGGTTAAGGTTCTGACTTCCTATGAAAGAGGGGATCTGTTCGAATGGTATTGGGTGCAAATGGTTCAAATGGCTCTAAGCACTATGGGACTTAACATCTGAGGTCAATAGTCCCCTAGACTTAGAACTATTTATTTATGCATTTATTTTACCTGGCAAGATTAGGACCTTCAGGCCCTGTCTTACACCTAACCAGGCATACTCAGATTGAACGAGTTACAGTTTCTACAGAACATTAAGGACATATAACGTATTATACAGTATTGATGTTAAAGAAAAAACATAGAGATTATAACAGTAGTACAATGACAATTATAACAATCAAAAGAATAATTATAACAATCAAGAATAATAATAATAATAATAATAATAATAATAGATCTCAGATTTCAAAGTTCAGGCCAAACAGATCATGCCCAGAGCAAATTTTAAACCTAAAACTAATCACAAGGATAAGGAAGATGCGAGGCAAGCCTACAGTGTATGTCTTTGTCGACTTCAAGAAGGCATATGACTCAATCCACAGACCCACACTATTTAGGATTTTTGAGGAAAAAGGATTGGATCGGAAAATACAGAAAATCATTCAACAGACGTTAACAAATACAAAATCCAAAGTGAAATTTATGGGAAAACTTTCAAGACCATTTGAAATAAAAACTGGGGTTAGACAGGGTGATGGGTTGTCGCCTTTGTTGTTCAATGTAGTTCTGGATAGAGTCATGGAAGTAACTTGAAGAAACTTGAAGAAGAAAAGTGCTGGAAACCAATTTCATTAGGAACCAAGAAACATAACCTAAGAATCCCCTACTTAGCCTTTGCAGACGCTCTCGCAATAATGGCAGATTCTAGTGAGATGGCTATAAAACAGGTAGAAATTCTAAAAGAATGTGCAGAAAAAGTCGGCCTACCGATATCATTTGAAAAGACAGTGTTTACAACAACAAATTTAGAAATTTCCAAATTACAAACAAAATACGGAGAAATCAACAGAGTACCATACTTCAAATATCTTGGAGAAATTATCTCGGAAAAATTTGCACAACAAGAAAGAATACAAAAAGCTCGTAAAGGTTTAGGATTAGTGCAAAACCTCTATAATAAAAAATGTTTATCTTTAAATGCAAAAATTAGGCATTACAATACAGTCATTAAACCATCAATGTTATATGCCAGCGAAACCTTGGCACTAAACAGGAAAACTGATCTAGAAAATCTAAAGAAAGAAGAAAAAAAATAATTAGAAAAATTTTGGGACCAAGATGGACCGAGAATGGATATAGATTACAGAAAACATCAAAAATTGAAGAATATTCTAACATAGAGATAGACATGAGGAAAAGACGCCTTAAATTCTATGGCCACATAATGAGACTTCCTGAACACAGATTAACAAAAAGAATTGTAAAATACGTAGATTCTCTTGTTAATGGAGGAGAATGGATCCAAAAAGTTAAAAAAGATTTGGAATTAGCAAAAATTACTAAAGAAGAAATAGCTGCAAGGAACAATTTTAGAATAAAAGTTGAAAAGTGGGAGGTTAAACCAGAGACAAAAGCACCGAGAACCGTAACAAAATGGAGCGAAGAAAGAAGAACAAAATTTTCGCAAACAATGAAAAACTGGTGGGCAAATAAAAAGAACCAAAAGACCAAGAAGAACGGAAAGTGAACCAGCTTTACTTAGCGTCTTCCACATGGGAGCTTTACGACTAATAATAATAATAATAATAATAATAATAATAATAATAGTAATGACTATGTATATGAAAGTAAACATACTTTTCTTTTGTGAATGTCAGTCCTATTGTAAAATTCGAAGCTGTGATGGAGAGGAGAAAGAAAGAGATGAGAGGGGCACAACAATGGTGGCTATACCGTCCCTAATATGTAAGTTTTGAGTTCCCTCTTGAATGTTGAGTGGTTCTGGATAAGACGCAGATCACAGGGGAGCGCGTTCCATAGTCGTATGGCTGAGATGGAGAATGACACGGAGAAAGATTTTGTGTTATGTAAAGGTACAGCCAAGATGCTAGACGTATCCGATCTGGTATTGCGATTGTGGAATGATGATAGGTGTTTAATGTGAGAAGATAAGTATTGGGGGCACCAGTGGCTAGGAAATCGATGAAATAAGCACATCGTGTGGAGATCGCGTGCCTTATGTGGGCGTATCCAACCTAGCTGGGAGTATGAAGGACTGATATGATCATACAACCGAATATTGCACACGTATCTAACGCAAGCATTCATCACTAGCTCGAGGCATCTAGAATATTCACTATTTGTGCCGTGTTGAACTACATCACAGTAGTAAAGATTAGGCAAGACTAGTGTTTGGACTAATTTTTGTTTAACATGGGTTGGAAATATTTTTCTAAATTTTTGAATTGCATGTAGGGAGGAGAACGATTTCCGGCAAGCTGTGACTGTTTGTTCTTCCCAGTTTAGGTGTTCATCCAAGATTATTCCAAGGTATTTTACTATTTTTGGTATGGTAGTTGGGTACCATTGAGGAGTATTTGAGGGACTGTTTCGCGAAAGTACCGGCTGATTAACTTTGGATGAGATATAAGTATGACCTGGGATTTCTTGGGGTTTAGTTTCAGAGAATCGAGAAACAGAGCAAAGATCTGCGTTCATACTCGCTACTGCGTCAGCAATGTTCTTGGGGCTTGCGCTTTGTCGTCGGCATATAGATGGTAGTTGCAGGAGTGAATCACTGAAGAAATATCATTAATGTTCAGTGAGAAGAGTAATGGACCAAGGACGGCTTGGGGAAATCCAAGCGCACGTTTTTCCATGATGACTTTTCCGACCCACAAATGACTTGTTGACTTCTGTTTTTGAGGTAGCTGCAGAACCAGTGTATTGCGCTGTTTGAGAAATTCAGCTGTTTCATTTTAATTAGTAATATATCGAAGTCAACTGTGTCAAAAGCCTTGCTAAAGTCAAGCAGTGTTAGGATAGTAGCTTCACGTCTGTCCATAGCATCTTTAATGTCATCAGTTACTTAAACCGAACTAACCTAAGGACACCACACACATCCATGCTCGAGGCAGGATTCGAACCTGCGACCGTAGCAGCAGCGCGGTTCCGTACTGAAGCGCCTAGAACCTCTCGGTCACAACTACCGGCTTATTGGGTGCTTTGAAATTTTTTAAAAATATTTATCGAAATGACTTTGATCATTATTTTTGTTCAATGAATTGGTTTAAAAGTAACTTTATTTTTATTCTTTTGTCACGACATATTAGTCGTCATATGTAATACAATACATACTCTCATTTTTCTTCCAACAGTCTTCTTCCACGTGGAATCCTTGTTCGTGTGATTGTGATCATAGTTACGTATTAACTTCGATTCAGTTGCTTCCATTGTGTCATTTTACATTTGCGTCCATCTTATTGCATTCACTATTTTTATTTCTCATTTTCTCGACTTTCGTTTAACTTACAATCACTGCGTTCATTTAAATCATCGTTCACATTATTTTGTCCATAGTGCAATGAGAATTTGTGTTTTAAATGTTTCTATGACGATTGCTATCCAAAAAGATGTACATCTTGTAACGGAAAATACATTCTTGACTTCATTTCATCTTTTATTTTTTAACCAACGGATTGGTATTTTCAAATATTTAAACATTATGATACATAAGTAAATATAATTGAATTCATGTGCACAATGATTCAAAGTGGAAAAAGAATTTTACGAAGAAAAAATAAGAGCAGTTGAAGAATTTAAAACGTTGAATACAATGATTTGACAATGGAATACCAATAGAAGGAACTGCGTATAAACCAGTTAATTGAATAAAGATAGTAATCAAAGTCATTTCGATAACGATTTAAAAATAAAAAAATTGATGAAACTGAGGAGAGTCGAAAGGACAACTACTTGCATGTGAGGTCAGTATCTTAATCATTATGCTATGCAACCAATCTGTAAATTGACATTCTTTTTAAACCTACAGAACATCACTCTAAATTCCTATTTTTTTTCCGATGAATCGAAAGCAAAGGCCCATCAGGGTGCATGGTTGCAGGATGTGACTCTTTGGACCTTAACCAATATCACCCTACAGATTGTTTCAAATAGTCGATCCCACCGCTGGGGATCTCTCCTTGTTAGCTGGCTGATGAAGACGGTAAAAAAAAAAAAAAGCTATGTGCCAAATTGCCTGGCTTGAATCGGAAACCTGTCTGCAGTGTCTGATGGCGATCGGACGTCCACCTCAGGAGTCCCCTTACTTGGAGAGATGTAGATCACTTGAAAGCGGCAGGCCGGTGTGGCCGAGCGGTTCTAGGCGCTTCAGTCTGGAACTGCGCGACCGCTACGGTCACAGGTTCGAATCCTGCCTCGGGCATGGACGTGTGTGATATCCTTAGGTTAGTTAGGTTTAAGTATTTCTAAGTTCTAGGAGACTGGTGACTTCAGACGTTAAGTCCCATAGTGCTCAGAGCCACTTGAACTTGCAAGCGATGGATTTCGTCGTCTCCCAACTTTCACCTTCAGCACAGCACGTCACAAATACAACACATTATTTGCACAGATCGGTCATCTGCACTGAAACAACGTTAATGCTCTGAGAAGTAAAAGTTCCGAAAGCATGGACAGAAAGAGAATGATGCTCATTTCCTAGCGCACTTCCCAGCCGATAATGTCGCATGACATACACTGCCTGATAAAAAAATGACAAAAAACGTGAAGTTCCAAGAAGAGGAGGGTGAAACTAAATGACACTCGTGTGTTGAGAGGGTATCTCCTATTATTTCAGTGATAACAAAATCGCTCTGCTCTTACAAGGGAACCTCCCCATCGCACCCCCCTCAGATTTAGTTATAAGTTGGCACAGTGGATAGGCCTTGAAAAACTGAAAACAGATCAATCGAGAAAACAGGAGGAAGTTGTGTGGAACTATGAAAAAAATAAGCAAACAAAATATACAAATTGAGTAGTCCATGGGAAAGATAGGCAAGATCAAGGACAGTGTGAGTTCAGGAGCGCCGTGGTCTCATGGTTAGCGTGAGCAGCTGCGGAACGAGAGGTCCTTGATTCAAGTCTTCCCTCGAGTGATAAGTTTACATTCTTTCTTTTCGCAAAGTTATGATCTGTACGTTCGTTCATTGACGTCTCTGTTCACTGTAATACGTTTAGTGTCTGTGTTTTGCGACCGCACCGCAAAACCGTGCGATTACTAGACGAAAGGACGTGCCTCTCCAATGGGAACCGAAAACATTTGATCGCCAGGTCATAGGTCAACCGATTCCTCCACAGGAAAACACGTCTGATATATTCTGTACGACATTGGGGACGGCATGTGCGTCACATGACACGAATATGTTGTCTACATATCTAACTTGTACACTTGGCGAATGGGTAAAAAGATTCTTCTACCTTGCCCGATTTAGGTTTTCTTGCGGATGTGATAATCACTCCCAAAAAAGTGATGAAAACAAAAGGGTTTGTCACATAAGCTGCAACAAATGAATGCAACAGTTTCACAGTCGCACAGTTTTTCAAATTTTTCCTGCATATGTTCAAGCAAATCTGAACATGTCATGGAATGTTAGAGAGCGAAGTTGATTATGTCTGAGTGCCTGAACTTTGATAATTGTCTGAAAATAAAAAATTGAACTTATCACTCGAGGGAAGACTTGAACCAAGGACCTCTCGTTGCGCAACTGCTCATGCTAACCATGAGACCACGGCGCTCTTGAGCTAAGACTCTCCTTGAAGTTGTCTATCTTGCCCAGGGACTACTCAGTTTGTATATTTTGCTTATTTTTTTCATAGTTCCACACAACTTCTTCCTGTTTTCTCGATTGATCTGCGTTCAGTTTTTCAAGGCCTACCCACTGTGCAAACTTATAAATAAATCTGAGGGATGTGCGATGGGGAGGTTCCCTTGTTAGTACTAGCCGCGCGGGCACCTGCACAGTAGCTCAGCGTGTTCAGTCAGAGGGTTTAACTGCCCTCTGTAATAAAAAACTGAATTAATCGGTTAACAACGAAATTAAACGGATGTCTTACGACGTCCGTTCAGAGCAGATGCAACGAATAAAAGCGATCGAAATTAGATTTAAAAAAAAACGGTCTAAGGCGCTGCAGCACATAGACTGTGCGCCTGATCCCGGCGGAGGTTCGAGTCCTCCCTCCGGCATGTTTTTGTCCTTGGGATAATTTAGGTTAAATAGTGTGTAAGTTTAGGGACTGATAACCTTAGCAGTTAAGTCCCATTAGATTTCACACACATTTGAACATTTTTTCTTAGTACTAGAAAGGAAAGAAAGAGTGGGTATGTTGCTTTTTTGTACTATCCACGAATTATACTGCCTGCATGCCATACTGAGGAAGATGGCGCTGTGGTTAACACACTGAACACTCATTCGGAGGGCCGTAGTTCAAACCCTGTCCGATTACTTGCGCTGATGTTTCCTGTGGTTTCTGTATATCGTGCAAGTTCAATACCGTATGGTTCATCTGTAAATCATACAGCCGGTTTTCTTCCCCATCCTTCACCAAATTGGGTTTGCGCTTCGTCTCGAATGATGAGTCGCTAAACACATGCTTTCGTTTTCCTTCCAGAGTATCGCAGAATATTAGTCACTGTATTTTTCGTCTAGTTGACGAGCTGTCTGTGATACACTAGGTGAAAGGTACGCGCTTACAAAAATTGGAGATACGAGAAAAGTCACTGGCGCCGAGAGATTCTTGTATATGGGTTTCGGACGTACGAGTACGAGCGATTTCTGGGGAAACGTGGGCGCTTAGCGAGCAGCTGGTGAACTTGGCTGTGGCGACGTTCAACTTGAATCTCTCGCACCTCGGTGTGCAAGAGCTGCTTGGCCGCGGCAGCAGCAGCAGCCGGTCAGACAGGTTGCAAACGTTATGTTGTCGCTGCATGCAAGCACGGGCCGCTCCTGTCAGCCTCTCGCCACCTGCCGCAGCGCTCCACGCGACCAGGAATCGTCTCTCTCTTCCTCAAAACAACGCACGCACGCACACACACACACACACACACACACACACACACACACACACACAGTCACACACCATATTGTTACAAAATCAGTAATTCTTCTACAGAATAGAAAAATGGTTCAAATGGCTCTGAGCACTATGGGACTCAACTGCTGTGGGCATTAGTCCCCTAGAACTTAGAACTACTTAAACCTAACTAACCTAAGGACATCACACACATCCATGCCCGAGGCAGGATTCGAACTTGCGACCGTAGCAGTCGCACGGTTCCGGACTGCGCGCCTAGAAGCGCGAGACCACCGCGGCCGGCTACAGAATAGAAGTACGAGTAGAAGTACGAGGGGCGTTCAGTAAGTAATGAAACACATTTTTTCCTCTAAAAATAGGATCATTTAATTCATGATACCAATACACTACGTTATTCCCCGCTCTTTTGGCTACAAAATCCCATTTTCCGACGTAATCTTCGTTTAGTGCGACGACTTTACGCCAGCATATAGGGAGCGGCTAGATCCCAGAATGATACCACCTTACTGGTCGGCGTCAGAGACAACATCTTTCTGCATCAGTAACTTCCCAATCATCCACGTACTGCTTCTCTCGGAGTGCATCATTCAATACGCCAAACAGATGGAAGTCGGAAGTTGCGAGATCAGGGCACTGGGGTGGATGAAAAAGAACACTCCAATGAAGTTTTGTGATAATGATCGAGGCAGACGAAATTAATTAAAGTTTGTGCTGCGGCCTGGACGCGAACCCGGGTCTTCTTGCTTGCTAGGCAGAAATGCTAACCATTACCCCACCGCAGTACCATAGTCAGCATTATTGCACGAACTACCTAAACTGAGTGCCCTCCCCAACACAAACTTCATTTTTCCCTTACATATTGTCACTACTGCCAGGGCTCTCCAATATTGGCAAGCACCCAAGTAGTGGACGTAATGGGACGCCCTTGTACCATTGGTGATCTTCTACATATACATCTACATACATACTCCGCAATCCACCATACGGTGCGTGGTGGAGGGTACCTCGTACCACAATTAGCATCTTCTCTCCCTGTTACACTCGCAAACAGAACGAGGGAAAAATGACTGCATCTGTACAAGCCCTAATCTCTCTTATCTTCTCTTTGTGGTCTTTCCGCGAAATACAAGTCGGCGGCAGTAAAATTGTACTGCAGTCAGCTTCAAATGCTGGTTCTCTAAATTTCTTCAGTAGCAATTCACGAAAAGAACGCCACCTTTCCTCTAGAGACTCCCACCAGAGTTCCTGAAGCGTTTCCGTAACACTCGTGTGATGATAAAACCTACCAGTAAGAAATCTAGCAGCCCGCCTCTGAATTGCTTCTATGTCCTCCCTCAATCCGACCTGATAGGGATCCCCAACGCTCGAGCAGTACTCAGGAATAGGTCGTATTAGTGTTTTATAAGCGGTCTCCTTTACAGATGAACCACATCTTCCCAAAATTCTACCAATGAACCGAAGACGACTATCCGCCTTCCCCACAACTGCCATTACATGCTTGTCCCACTTCATATCGCTCTGCAATGTTACGCCCAAATATTTAATCGACGTGACTGTGTCAAGCCTTGCACTACTAATGAAGTATTCAAACATTACGGATTTTTTTTCCGATTCATCTGCATTAATTTACATTTATTTATATTTAGAGTTAGCTGCCATTCTTTACACCAATCACAAATCCTGTCCAAATCATCTTGTATCCTCCTACTGTCACTCAACGACGACACCTTCCGGTACACCACAGCATCATCAACCGCACATTGCATCCACCCTATCCAAAAGATCATTTATGTAGATAGGAAACAACAGCGGACCTGCCACACTTCCCTGGGGCACTCCAGATGATACCCTCACCTCCGATGAACACTCACCTACTGGGTTCTTATAGATATTAAGTCTCTTTTTATTATCTGCGATAATGATCGAGGCAGACGAAATGAATTAAAATTTGTGCTGCGGCCGGGACTCGAACCTTGGTCTTCTTCCTTGATAGGCAGAAATGCTAACCATTAGTTCAAGTCCCGGCCGCAGCACAACTTTTAATTCATTTCGTGTGCCTCGATCATTATCGTAGATAATAAAAAGAGACTTAAATGTCTCAGGCAAACATTTAATTATAAGATCTAGAAGCTTTGTGAGCTCCTCTCGGTTGCACAGACTTGTGTGTGCACTTCTTCAGAGCTGATCGTTGCACCATGAAGGAAGACATCAAACAGAATAACTCCTGCGTAGTCACAGAAGACGGTCCCCATGGCTTTGCCAGCTGAGGACGCAGCTTTGAACTTTATTTCGGATGAGAGATGATATCGCGCCCCTCCATGGATTGCCGTTTTGTTTCAGGTCCGGAGTGATCAACCCATGTTTCATCACAAGTGACACTGTTCGACAAAAATTGTCACGATCAACCTCATAACGCTGAAACAACTCCTCACAGATGGGCCTTCCTTGCTCTTTGTGGTCGTCTGTTAGGCGCCGAGGAACCCAGCAGGCAGAAAAAAAGGTTGAAATTTGTGTGAAATCTTATGGGACTTAAATGCTAAGGTCATCAGTCCCTAAGGTCACTACTTAACCTAAATTATCCTAAGGACAAACACACACATCCATGCCCGAGGGAGGACTCGAACCTCCGCGGGCAGACACCTTTCCTAACCCCAACTGGTGGACGAGTGTGTCAGCACTACCAACAGAAACATTCAGTTGCGCAGCGGGGTGTTTCATTCTAAACCGTCGGTTACCCGGAATGAGAGTGTCCACAAGTTCCAACATTGCAGGAGTCATAGCTGCGGCCGACGCGCCGGAGATCGGACGAATTTGCGAGACCTGGTTGGGATGATTAAAGACGCCTCGCCCAACGACTCACCGTGTTTTTGTTCACTACCAGGTCTCCGTAGACATTCTGCAAGCGCCTATGGATATCTGCGATCCTTTACTTTTCCGAAAAAAGAAACTCAATGACAGCTCTCTGCTTGGACGCACCTCTGTTACAGACGTTATTTTGAATGCTACGTGTAGCACTGCTGCTCTTGGAACTTCATGAAAGCACAAGGGCTCAAGCACGAATATTGCACTATGTTCCACAACAAATTCCGCACTTTTTCAACCGAAACTGCCCGAGAAAAAAGGGTGTTGCGTTACGTATTGAAAGCCCCTCGTAGATACGAAATAGACAAGATTTGTTCTCTTCATACCTGGGTCCACAGCCATCAGATACTGGTTACATTAAGACTCCATTCCGATGATGTTGTAACTCTAGGTAAGAATTACATGCCTATTGGCCAATTTCAACCTTATGGTAATTATGAAGCATTCACCTATTAACACAAAACGAATAGACAGGTAAAAACACGCAACTTAAAATAGAAACATAAATTCTAGTTACGAAGTCCCAGTTAATACATTGATAACAGCATTAAAAACGTGTTACTTTAATGAAAGTAGTCGTACGTCTACTATTTGTAAAATATACAGGAGGTTGAAAAAATAAAATATTGGAAAGAATGTCGAGGCACGCTCCAGCCGGCGTTGTCAAACCTGTTTATAACGCAGTCACGACAACTCTGGCTGGAACGTGCCTCGGTATCCTTTCCAATATTTTATTTTATTTTATTTTATTTTATTTTATTTGCTTGATGTGTGATCTACAGAAAGTAGAAATACTACCACTTACATGTAACTAAAACGTCTCTAATATTATTATCAATGTGTTACCTGAAACTTTCTGACTTATATTTCTATTTCTACATAAAGTTGTGTGTTTGACTGATGTTTGTCTGTTTTGTGTTAATAGGCAAACGCTTCATAATGACCATGAGGTTGAAATTGGCCAATAGCCAAAATGAGTATTACGTAAAGGTAAAGTCTTAGCGGAAACATGTCTTCATTTTATCAGATTTGATTTATTGAGTTTGAAGATGTGAGTTGGTGGTCAAAATTTTTATAGATGAATTCCATCGTGTGACACACTGAGGCATCAATAAAGCGACCAGCAATTGGGATATTACGCCTTTTCCTTTACACTACAAACCAACATTTAACGTCATCATTTGACCTTCGCAGGTGATGTAGATAAATTTTCCAGCAACAAACAACAAGGAATCCACTTCCTTGCAAAAACAGCATTAAATTTTAGTAAAATTTCGTCTCCAAATATCATATATAAAATTACGTTATAAACATGGGTCCGCATCATACTTCGATGATCAACCTTTTATTACTCAGTTCGGCAAGTAATTCAAGTATCAAAATTCAGATTCATGGGAGAAATCATACAAACTTCAAGATTAAATGTGAAAGCTAATACGGCGATAATATCTTAGTTACAAAACCAGTATAGGACTACCTGGAATAGATACAATCGAAACCAGCATTCTGGAATGCAAAACTTATATATTACAACACTGTAAATAAGGCTGAAGCATTACACGCATAAGATCATTAACTAAGGATATAGACAAAGAAAGAAAGAATAATTTTCGCTTCATTCTTTGTTGAGGGAATGAGGATGAACGAAAAACCTCACGAATTACATAAATGTGCTACAAATGCCGAAATTTTATGGCCAAATTATCAGAATGAACGACTCTGGACGGCTCAACTAAAATTCTCAACGTCTTCCTTTCAATGAAAGCATTGAACGACGGCATATTTGAAAGTAAAAGAAAACACTAAGTTTAGTCAGTACAGCTGTCACGAAACACCATTATGAAATATACTTTCATAATTCGATAACTTCATAAATAACTGCTCCAGTGAAAGTTTAACATCTACTATAGCTTCAACAACATCAAAGGAGGAAACTTATGCAATAGTGTGACAGAAACTAAGACACCGATGTCGTATGGATACAAGGCCACCAGATATAACCTGAAGATGGCAATCACGCCGAAATGGGCCTGTAGTAATAAGTAATATAAACAAACACAACAGCGTCTTGGTCTCATAATATAATATATGATGTCCTTATTAGACACAATAAGGTTTGTTCATATTGTCAATAACAGATATATACGAATGCCTTGGAGAACTAGATGTCTGTAACAAATGGTACGAACAGTAAAACCAGGTAGACTTAATGGCATCAGTGATCACACTAATCCACATTTTGTAGCTAACATACCTTCATTCTATACTGCAGACTGAAAAATGATTAACCTATTAACTGATATAAGATTCGAATATCAGTGATAAAACAGCTGTGAAGAGACTGAGAAGATAATGTGGCTGGAGATAATTTTTATGTGGCAGTTGCATACTGCAGTCATTCCAGTCACAACTGTTGTGGGATCAATATGGCCACGGTCGCAGGTTCGAATCCTGCCTCGGGCATGGATGTGTGTGATGTCCTTAGGTTATATAGGTTTAAGTAGTTCTAAGTTCTATGGGAATGATGACCTCAGATGTTAAGTCCCATAGTGCTCAGAGACATTTGAACCATCAGTATGGCACAACCTCAACAGATCTCTGTCTCAAATACAAGACTCGAAGTACATGATTTAGAACTACATGCCCTACGCGAAGTACTGTAAAATTACGTATATTTCGTGGACTGTTCATAACAAAACTGGAAACAACGTATAGCAGACATCAAACCCCAAATAAGTTTAATTATATCTCTGAAAATAAATTTAATAACAATAATAGTTATAGTGCTTTAGTCACTAGGAAACTGTTTCTCATATGGCCAACAGCAACAGATACTTTTAATTTTGAAACGTAGTACGTAGTGTGACCACGCGATTACTCATACAAAGTTCCTTAGACGAATTCTTAACTTATATAAAAATTAATTTCTGTAATTTTGTTCCAGAGGTGTGCATTTCTTCGTATTTATACAGGATTTCGCCTGAGCAGTGGTGAGTACTGAGCGATATGATAGAATGTTCATTCGAAGCAAAAAGATATAGTAAACGTGGGCTTTAAATGCATACCTGATGAGCTATGAGACCTTTTTCAGTACAAGAGACGCATTTCACAGTAGTGAAGATCAACAAGTGCTCATTGCTCGTAAGGTATGCATTTTAGAGCACATGTGTACTAGACGTTTTGCTTCGAATGATCTTTCCTGTCATATCACTGAATGCCTGGAACACCCTGTATATCAAGATACAGTACAGAAACCATTCGCTAGATCTTTTTTATCGAATTATATTTTTATTTTTACGCAAAACTGTAACACTCATCCAGTATCTCGATAAGGTTAACATCAGAAGTGCTCTCGGAGGACTGTTCCATGTCGTGCTATTCTGTGAATAATTATACGAAGTTCTTCGTCTTCATCATCGATCTTTCTATTATTTAGCAGCTTTCCTCTTCGATCTATTAAAAGCTAATTTCTTCATTTCTGCATAATTACAGACTCCTGCATGATGTATAGCTTGTTTTAAAAATGACCGTCGCGGACTTCATCGAGCCGTCTTTCCTTCTAAATTTCCTTCTAGGGCTTTTACAATGAACTGATCGGGTCGTATTATGTGACTAATTCACTCGTGTCTTCTTCGATCTGTTGTTATCATTAATGATTTTTCTTTGTCAATTCTTCGGCAGACTTCCTGGTTGGTGGTTTTACCTGTTGTCTTTAACAGGCGTTTCCAGCACCATAAATCTTGATCTGTTTGGTCTCTTGTCCAATAATGTAATACAATCATTTAATATGTACGTTGCCTCTGCTAGGAAAGTCCGCTCTCGAAATTAGAAGAGTAAACCACAGAGAGATGCGGAGCGTCTTCTTGCTCCTGGTGCTGAAGTTTGACGAGCATCTACGTAAGACTTACTCTCTTACTAAACGGAACTATGACGAAACGCAGTGTTCTTCTTTAGATACTTTCTATTTCGTCTACAGAATTTACCTGGTGAGAGTTACACACTGAACTGCAATACTCAAGCACCTGTCGTACGAGAAGTTTGTAATCTACCTCCTTTGTGGGTGATCTACACTTCTCGTGAACTCTTCCAGTGAATCTCAGTCGGGAATTTCCCCTCGTTACGGTTAGTTTTGGTAGACGCTCCATTTCACACCGTCCCATACGCATAGTCCCAGATATTTGATGATTTGATGACTATATCTGTTTCCAGTGATTATGCGGTAAACGCATAAGCGAACAGTAACCGGTCATCCCAGCTATTTGTGTGCAATACGGTATATCTATTTATGTTAACAGTCAACTGTTAATCCCTGCACCAAACGTCGATCCCCTGCAAGTCTCTCTCTGCATTTCACTACCGTTTTCCAACATTGCGACTTTTCTATGAGAAGTAGCATCATCAGCGAAAAATCTCATGGAGTTTCCGACGTTAATCACTAGGTTGTTTATGAAGGTCTGCGTAGATAAGAAAAATGCTATCCTCATTTGCTTAATTTTGCACACCATGCATGGCCTGAAGTTTAGTCTGCTGAAATGCGGCCTCGTAACTGAGTTCCATGGACTAACAATACACAGGCCTATTATGACAACATTTAACGTACCATGATGTATCATATTCCTAATATGTTTCTTATTTACAATTTTCTGTCGTAATTACTGAAATTGAAAATGTAAAATTTTCTACGGGACACTGACGCTACATGAGGAAATGAAATGAAATGAAATGGTGTTGGAAGTTGTTGTTTCACCTCATGTGTGTTTAATGTTAGTTATATTGTTTTCTTTTATCAAATGAAAGTTAATTCCCCACATTGTAAAATCATGTTAACATGCTACACTCCCTAGTGTGTTAAGGGTTACATTGTGTACCTATTTAAGAGAAGCATTGCTCCGAGTACCGATTTTATCGTATGTGATACGTAACACGATGCACCTACACTGTACACTATAGCCACTTGAAAATCTGAAGATCTCTCTCCGTTAATAACGAGGTGATTTTTTCTGTACTCTAGGAACTCCTTCATCCAAACACAGAGCTGGTCTTACGTTCCGTGCCCTAATTGATTGCTCATGGGCTCTCTTTAATTTTTCAGATTGTATCGTAACTCCTTGATATTCTGAATGATAAGATACCTGGAGCAAGAGGTCACCTGCAACTTTTACAGAAGCCAGACCGCAGTTGGATGACACTTAAGGAAGACAATTAGCTGAGAGGGGAGTGGTCAGAGTTGTAGTCTATCTCCCATGTTATTCAGTCTGCTAATTGAGCAAGCAGAAAAGAAAACCAAAAAGAAATTTGGAAACGAAATTAAAAATTCAGGGAGAAGAAATAAAAGCATTGAGATCTCCTAGTGGCATTATAATTATGTGTGAGACTGTAAAGGACTTGGAATATCAATTGAAAGGAATTGAAAGTGCCTTGAAAAAAGGTTGTGCATCTTATGATGTACATCAATAAAAGTAAAATAATAGTAATGGAATATAGCCAAATTAAATCACGTGATGCCGTGGGAATTAGATTAGGAAATGAGATACTACAAGTCGTAGAGGCGAGTTGCTGTTTGGGGACAAAGTAAAGTAAAAGTGAAATGGAAACTTTCAAAAATGGTTCAGATTGCTCTAAGCACTATGAGATTTAACATCTGACGTCATCAGTCCCCTAGACTTAAATACTTAAACCCAACGACATCACACACATCCATAGCCGAGGCAGGATTCGAACCTGCGACCATAGCAGCAGCGCGTTTCCGAACTGAAGCGCCTATAATCGCTCGGCCACAACGGCCAGCTGGAAAACTTCAATAGTAAGAAAAGATTTTCTATAAAGACTGGATAAATAATCAAGAGGTATAGTATCGCGGAGAAGAGAAATTTGTGCCACAGCTTATCTAAAAGAAGAGGTCGGCTGGTTGGACACATCCTAAGGCATGAACGAATAGTTAATTTGATAACGGAGGAGAGTGTGGGGGATAAATATTGTAGAAGAAGATCAAGGCTTGACAACAGTAGTAGGCTGAAGTAGTTGTAGTTTTCAATAGTTATTCTGAGGTGAAGAGATTTGTGCGGAATAGACTGGCGTGGAGAGCTGCGACGAACCATTATTCTCACTGAGGACAACAGGGAAACGTACAAGATATAAACTGAGCGGTTAAAAGTCAGAGGATGGCATTACATGTAATGTTGGTCGTCTGCTGTTGAAGCCTATGCGGTTAGAGTAACCAGGTCGGAAAATAGAAAAGCCGAACTCGACGTTATATTTTTACTCGGACATTTTGCCTCAAAAGCTGGACTACCTTTTTTAAATAGAAATAGAGTCAGCTGGTATTTTCGGTCGCTTATTAATAATCAATAATGGCCATCTTTTTTGCGAGATCAGTTGTAGACGTGCTAAAGCAAAAAACAAAAGTCTGCAAACACCATTATAATTTGGCAGTTATGATAGCATCCAAGTGCTCAGTCATCTTAATTGCTCAGTATTCCTTCTAACGTAAACTTATGTCAAAATAAACTAACAATTCTTAATTGATCAAAATAAAAAATTATCTATTCTTGTGAGACGCGTAGCCTGCTTGTGACATTGCGTGTTAGGCTCATTCGGACTACGAAGAAAAACGCATGTCACGGACATAAGCATTAGTTGGTGGATCTACAGTGACGAAAGAAAACCACAACATCAAAAAATAATTCATATGGAGTACAGGAATTTTGGGAATACGTTTGTCTAGGTAATATCCTTAAGTGATTAACATTGCAAGGTCACAGGTTAATGTAGGTGTGAGGTAAGACATTGCAAATGTGAAATTCTGGTACATTAATAACCGGTATAACCGCCAGAATGTTGAATTAAGCTTGGAAACGTGCATGTATTGTGTTGTATAAGTGCCGGATATCTGTTTGATGGAGTTACATACCTGTTGCACTTGAACGGTCAATGCAGGGACAGTTAAAACTGTTTGTGAATTACGCTGGAGCTGGAGTGCGCGATTGGAGGCAGGCCAAGCCACAAGTCGACACTCAGAAGGGCATGTTGCGCTACATCTACATCTACATGATTACTCTGCAATTCACATTTAAGTGCTTGGCAGAGGGTTCATCGAACCACAATCATACTATCTCTCTACCAATCCACTCCCGAACAGCGCGCGGGAAAAACGAACACCTAAACCTTTCTGTTCGAGCTCTGATTTCTCTTATTTTATTTTGATGATCATTCCTACCTATGTAGGCTGGGCTCAACATAATATTTTCGCATTCGGAAGAGAAAGTTGGTGACTAAAATTTCGTAAACAGATCTCGCCGCGACGAAAGACGTTTTTGCTTTAATGACTTCCATCCCAACTCGTGTATCATATCTGCCACACTCTCCCCTCTATTACGTGATAATACAAAACGAGCTGCCCTTTTTTGCACCCTTTCGATGTCCTCCGTCAATCCCACCTGGTAAAGATCCTACACCGCGCAGCAATATTCTAACAGAGGACGAACGAGTGTAGTGTAAGCTGTGTCTTTAGTGGACTTTCCATCTTCTAAGTGTCCTGCCAATGAAACGCAACCTTTGGCTCGCCCTCCCCACAATATTGTCTATGTTGTCTTTCCAACTGAAGTTGTTCGTAATTTTTACACCCAGGTACTTAGTTGAATTGACAGCCTTGAGAATTGTACTATTTATCGAGTAATCGAATTCCAACGGATTTCTTTTGGAATTCATGTGGATCACCTCAGACTTTTCGTTATTTAGCGTCAACTGCCACCTGCCACACCATTCAGCAATCTTTTCTAAATCGCTTTGCAACTGATACTGGTCTTCGGATGACCTTACTAGACGGTAAATTACCGCATCATCTGCGAACAACCTAAGAGAACTGCTCAGATTGTCACCCCGGTCATTTATATAGATCAGGAACAGCAGATGTCCCAGTACGCTTCCCAGGGGAACACCCGATATCACTTCAGTTTTACTCGATGATTTGCCGTCTATTACTACGAACGACGAACCTCCTGACAGGAAATCACGAATCCAGTCGCACAACTGAGACGATACCCCGTAGGCCCGCAGCTTGATTAGAAGTCGCTTGTGAGGAGCGGTGTCAAAAGCCTTCCGGAAATCTAGAAATACGGAATCAACCTGTGATCCCCTGTCGATAGCGGCCATTACTTCGTGTGAATAAAGAGCTAGCTGCGTTGCAGAAGAACGATGTTTTCTGAAACCATGCTGATTAAGTATCAATAGATCGTTTCTTAGAGGTGATTCATAATGTTTGAATACAGTATATGCTCCAAAACCCTACTGCAGACCGACGTAAATGATATAGGTCTGTAGTTCGATGGATTACTCCTACTACCCTACAACATCTGTATGTGTGCGAGTGTTATCCTGTTGAAAAACACCCGCTGGAATGCTGTCCATGAATGGCAGCACAGCAGGTCGAATCACCAGACAGACGTTCAGATTTGCAGTCAGGGTGCGTGGGCGTCGGATAACCACGAGAGTGCTCCTGTTGTCACACGAAACCGCACCCACACCACAGACCATAGCTCCAGCTGTTGGTCAGGCGTGTCTACCACGCACACAGGTTGGTTACCGGTCCTCAACTGACCTCCTTGTAACCAACACACGGCCATCACTGGCACTGAGGCACAACCAGCTTTCAACAGAAAACATAACAGACCTCCACCTTGTGCTCCAATGAGCTCTCGCTTGACACCACAGAATTCGCTAATGTGGTGGTTTGGGGCCAATGGAGTACACGCTATGAGGCGTGTGGCTCTGAGATGTCCTTAAAGTAACCGATTTCGTTGTCTCATTGTGGTGCCAACAGCTGCTCAAATTGCTGCTTCAGATGCAGTACGATGCGCCAGAATCATACATCGAACACGATGGTATTCTCTCTGGGTAGTGCCACGTGGCCATCAAGACACCGGCCTTCTTGCGACCGTACATTCCCGTGACTACCACTACCAGCAATCACCTACAGTGGCTAAATGCTTGCTACGTCTTTTTGCAGTATCGCAAAAGGAACGTCCAGCTTCTCGTAGTCCTATCACACGACCTTGTTCACACTCAGTGAGTGTTGATAATGGAGTCTTGGTCGCCTTAAAGGCATTCTTGACTAACATTAACTCATCACGTCCAATCTCAAAGGTAACTACCACTCACGACCGTTACAGCGTGTATTTAATGCAAACCTGATTTGTATCCTCATAGTGGCGCTACCAGTGACAGTCTTATTTTAAGGGCGCGATATTAGAATACACATCATCTTTCAGATGTAGAAACACGCATATCAGCTTTCATTATGTTGCACAAATATTATTTGGTGTTGCGACTTTCTTTCCGTCAGTGTATGCATCCTTATGGCACATCTCCTTATTCTTCATTACACTTATTCCTCGCGTTTACGTCACTGGCTTTAGTTGTACGTTCTGAACTTCATCGCAAAAAAGTGTAACAAAATCCGGACAAATCGGACTTGTATATATTCGAACGGACACGACCATAAACAAGGGAATTGTCTGGCTAAGGCCGGACATCTGGCAACCATTTATGCGGTGCACTAGTCTCTGTACAGCTATGGGACTTAACATCTGAGGTCATCAGTCCCCTAGAACTTAGAACTACGTAAACCTAACTAACCTAAGGACATCACACACATCCATGCCCGAAGCAGGATTCGAACCAGCAACCATAGCAGTCGCGCGATTCCGCACTGAAGCGCCTAGAACCGTTCGCCCACCGCGGCCGGCTTCTGTACAGCCCCAGTAGAATTGGGTTCATAATGCTCCAAATTCAAATCGGTTGTGTTTAGACCCACAATAGACCGTCTAACGCCCCGTATGACTCATTGGAGGCGATGTTAACTACACTCGTGAAAAACTTGTGGTCGTCCTGTGCGATGGTTTCAAATGGTTCAAATGGCTCTGAGCACTATGGGACTTAACATCTGAGGCCATCAGTCTCCTAGAACTTAGAACTACTTAAACCTAACTAACCTAAGGATATCGCACACATCCATGCCCGAGGCAGGACTCGAACCTGCGACCGTAGTAGTCGCGCGGTTCCGGACTAAAGCGCCTAGAACCTGCAAATTAGGTACTGGATCTTTTTCATTTTCCCATTCAGTCGCGATGCATTTTTTCCCCAACATGATCCACCATAGACCCACCCGACTTCATGTGTTATCTTCGATGTGTACTGCTAGCCATTAAAATTTCAACAGCATAACGGATAGCAGATGACGTAGTTTTAGCAACTGTGCGTGGACATCATAGTAGAAACAATGCATGATTAAATTTGTAAATCATTTGGAGTTATATATGATATGAAATTCAGTGCACAGAATTCTGGTAGCAACAACGGCGTTAACCGGGATGTGCACCGAGTCGAACTGAGCTTTGACGACAAATACGGGTACGTCATTCCGCGCTACTATTCTAAGTCAGAGTTCATCAATGACAGTGGCCGGCGGTGCTGAGTCATGACCAGATTTTCTTAAATAGTGTGGGATCTGGAGAAAATGATGCCCAGGACAACAGTTGAACGCGTTCTGTATCGAGATAGATCAGGACAGCATAGTCAATGTGCGGTCTAGCGTTATTTTGTTAAAAGATATCGTCAGCTAGACCTAGAACATAGGGCAGAGCCACTGACAGTAACATGTCAGAAATTTAACGCCTGCTGTCTAAATTACTGGCTGTGCCAGGGCTTCACAGAAAATGTGATCAGCGAGCAGACGGCGAGGCCAGGCCTGCGAGTAGCGAGTACCTTACCTACTCAATCGTCACAAATCAGTAGTTTGGGGAGCCGTGTGTAAACGAAGAAAGGGATCCTGAGGGAAATGCGTGGAGAAATCTGGACTGTCTTTATATCCCCTGACGCATTACAGATCAGTTACTTCAAGCTGCATATCAGCTCAAATTAGGTACTAGATCTTTTTCATTTTCCCATTCAGTTGCATTGCATTTTTTTTTTCAACATGACTGACGTTCCCTCCGTAGACACCTAAACTAATGAATTCTGCCGGTCGTGGTTCTAGGCGCTTCAGTCCGGCTACGCTCGCAGGATCGAATCCTGCCTCGAGCATGGATGTGTGTGATGTCCTTAGGTTAGTTAGGTTTAAGTAGTTCTAAGTTCTAGGAGACTGTTGATCACAGCGGTTAAGTCCCATAGTGCTCAGAGCCATTTGAACCATTTGAACCAAAGAATTTCGCATCTTTAACGATACACTAAAC
The DNA here is from genome assembly GCF_023897955.1 of Schistocerca gregaria. Classification (NCBI taxonomy): domain Eukaryota; kingdom Metazoa; phylum Arthropoda; class Insecta; order Orthoptera; family Acrididae; genus Schistocerca; species Schistocerca gregaria. The sequence goes on from NC_064931.1 coordinate 756,562,830, forward strand.
AGTCTGCGAACCATCTTTTTGTGTAAAGTTATGCGTTTACTCGCACAGCTGATTGATAAGCGAAGATATTGTCGATGTTCCACAATGCCGACTCGCCAATTAGATGGCTCTGATGTCAAATGTGACCCTCCTCTATTTCACATTTGGCGCTTCCCTGTGTTGTAATACCACGCGATGCGCACGTGTTTTCCTCACTTCCCACCACCCCGCAACTGCTCTTCTCGCGAACAAGGGCGTGAGCAGACACGAGTGCTCACGCTCAAAATCAGCGAGTTGTTAAGCCATGGGCTCTGCGAAACAAACGTGATCGTTTTGTGCACTCAGTGACCTATCATACTATCGCGCCAGGTGCTGAGCCCTTAAGGCGATTGTGAACCTCCACACACCGATTCGTTCATCGTAATACCGTTCAATAGAACCACGAATCATCTTAGAAGACGATGTGGTAGCACTCCGATGTCCATTGTTTTCGCTGGGCCAAACACTGTTGGCGCTACTCTCTCTCTCTCTCTCTCTCTCTCTCTCTCTGCGGCAGCGTGGAGAGAATTCCCTACGGTGGTCGTTGTACTGACAGTGTGTGTACTTGACTTACTGGAAACAAGCTCACTTCCTGAGCTACGCTCCGTAATATGGCTTTACGATCCCGCACCAACAAGTGAATATAATGTCTGCCGTGTCGGACACTAGTCCCGCGGAACCGATGACATCATGGAAGGCGATAAGTTTCGCTCTCCTGAACCTATGGATTCTACAGGATGTAAACCACAACTGTTCACAACGTACCACAATGGTGCGGGGGACGTCGAGGCAAGCAGTTGCTATTGGACGCTTGTGGTCTATCAAACCGGAGGAACAACCTCAAACTGGCCCACAAAAGCAACCCGAAATAAGCGCATATGCGCGACGCCACCCTCTCTCACCCTCTTACGCCCCCGGAATACACTGCCGTGTTCACCACACGACCTGACTGTGACACGCTGCTCAGATATCCTGTCTTCACTCACGAAAAACCCGGCATGTAGCCACAACGTTCGGGGGTCATATAACCTCTGTCACGAGAGTACAAAAGGAGGCGTGGAGTATTGTGGTGTCAGTAGAGAATCAGCGACATCTGAATGGGTCGGTCAGGTGACTTTAGTGACCTCGAACGTGGACTTGCCACTGGATGTCCCCTGAGTAACAAATCCATCAGCGATATTTCAACCCTTCGAAAGCTTACATGCATGTCTGAAAGCAGCTGAACGAAATAGTTTTCTAAATTACGAAGGTGAGTCAAATGAAAACCTTAAATGTGTAATAAAAAATTGAACTTTCGTGTCGTTATCCTGAAAGTTGGTAAGCGTGCTACAAACAGCGTGCAGAATTACCTGTAGGTGGCAGCATAGTGCAGATGCACACATACAGTCACAGTATCAGTATTAAGATGGCCGCCCCACTTGCAACTTGCACCAGTGAAGAAAAGCGTTCTGTTATTCGGTTTTTACGTAATGAAGGTGTGAAACATTTTGAAACTCATCGACGAATGAAGGTTCAGTACGGTGATGCATATTTGTCACAGCCGCAAGTCTACTAATGGAGTAGGAATTTCGCAAATGGTGTGACTTCAGCGGAAGATGCTCCTCGTCCAGGTCAGGCACAACGAGTTGTGACTCCACACAACATTGCAGCAGTTGAAGCCATAGTGAAGGAAAAACGCCGAGTGATACTGAATGACATTGCAGCATGTTTATAGATTAGTCATGGGTCAGCACACCACATTCTGCGTGATGTGCTCCAGTTTCACAAAGTGTCTGCCACGGCAGCTGACTCCTGAAATGAGAGGACAAGGTGTTGATGCTTGTGAAGAACTTCTTCGGCGCTTTGAACGAGAAGGTGATGGCTTCCTTGCAAGAATCGTTACTGGGGACAAAACCTGGGTTCACTTCCACCAACCGGAAACGAAGAGGGCGAGCAAGGAATGGCGCCATTCCACATCACCAAAACCAAAGAAGTTTCGAACAGAACCATCAGCAGGGAAGGATATGCTGACTCTCTTTTGGGACGAAAAAGGCGTCATTTTGGAGCATTACATGCCTAGAGGTACCACTGTCACCAGTGCATGATACACAGATATCCAAAAAAATCATCTGCGGCCTGCAATCAAATCAAAGCGACATGGATTGCTGTCAGCAGATGTCCTTTTGCAACATGACAATGCAAGGCCCCACACTGCCAGTGCAACAGTTGCAACAATTACAGAACTGCATTTTGCTTGTCTTCCTCATCCACCATACTCACCAGACCTTGCCCCAAGTGATTTCCATATGTGTGGACCACTCAATGACCAAAGGAGTTCCGTTCTGATGAAGAGGTACGGCACGCGATGCATGAGTGGTTGCGAGGACTACCAAAGAACTTTTTCTCCACATAACGTTGAAAAGTGATACAGGTTTGTACCACTTCTGCGCAATAAGAAATATTTAAAAAAAATATTATCGTTTTCATTTGACTCACCCTTGTAATTCGCTGGCTGCGAATTCTTTGATAGCAGCTATGTTATGCACAGATCCACTACCCAATAGTGGCATATGAAAATTTTTGCTGGACCAGGACCCGACACTGGATTTCTCGCTTATCGCGAGCGGTCGCCTCAACCATTTCAGCAATCTATGTATGGTCCCTGGACCGAACCAGACCTCTGTATGTCACACGGAGCGTGCACGGATAGCCGAATTGGTTAAGGCGACCGATCGTGATAAGCGGGATATCCAGGCTCTAGTCTCGGTGCAGAATACATTATTATATGTCGCTATTGGGTGGTAGATCGGTATCTAATTCAATTGGTGTCAAAGAATTCGCAGCCAGATAATCCTTCTAAAGCTGCCCAAGACAAGTGTTGTAGAAGTGGAACCGCGAAGGAAGAACCGCAACTAAACCAAGACTGGGCAGACCTAATGTACTGACGGACAGAAACCACATAGCATTTCGGGACGGTAACTGTGAAAAATAGCTTGAAGTCACCGAAAGGAATCAAATGGGTCAAATGGCTCTGAGCACTATGGGACTTAACATCTGAAGTCATCAGTCCCCTAGAACTTAGAACTACTTAAACCTAACTAACCTAAGGGCAACACACACATCATGCCCGAGGCAGGATTCGAATCTGCGACCATAGCAGTCGCGAGGTTCAGGACTGAAGCGCCTAGAACCGCTCGGCCACCGCGGCCGGCCCGAAAGGAATCACTATTCAGTTCCGAAGTGCTACCAGAAGTTCGTCTAGGACAATGAGTGTGCATAGAGAGTTAAAAGAATGGAGTTCATTGGTCGAGCAGCTCCTCATAAGCCACACATTGTGGGTAGTCCACGCTAAGCGACTCTTGAGGTGATGCAAAGAGCAACGCCATCGGACAGTGGGTAATTGGAAACAAGGGATCTGAAGTGATGAATCACGCTATAACCTGTGGAAATCCGATGAAGGGGTTTGGGTTTGGCGAGTGCGTGGAAAACGATACCTGTCATCATGTGAAGTGACAACAGTGAAGCACGCAGGAAGTGTTGTGGTGTGAGTGTGACAGAATTTACAGCGTTGTGCGTTGCGCGCAGTAGAGGAGACGATGGTTGGAAAGGCGTTCGACTCAGTTCCGCACTGTCGCTTGCTACAAAAAATGTGCGCGTGTGGTCTATCCAATGACATATGCGGTTGGATAGAAAGTTTTCTAACAGACAAGGAGCAGTATGTCGTTCTGAACTGGGTAACTTCATCAGAAACAAGAGTAACTTCAGGTGTGCCCCAGGGTAGCGTAATAGGTCCGCTGCTTTTTACGATTTACATAATCGATCTGGTTGATGGTATTGGCTGCGGCCTTAGACTGCTCTCTAAATTCCGAAATCCAATCTTCACCGAGGATGTAGAGCATATATTATTACCACCAACTTTCAAATCGCGTAATGATCATCATTCAAAGATAAGGGAAATAAGAGCTCGTGCTGAGGCGTTCAGACAGTCATTTTTCCCTCGTGCGATCCGCGAGTGGAAGAGAGAGAGGGGGGGGGGGGGATATGATCTAAGGCGCTGGAGTCATGGACCGTGAGCCTGATCCCGGCGGAGGTGCGAGTCCCCCCTCGGGCATGGGTGTGTGTGTTTGTCCTTAGGAAAATTTAGGTTAAGTAGTGTGTAAGCGTAGAGACTGATGAAATAGTTCAAATGGCTCTGAGCACCATGGGACGTAACGTCTGAGGACATCAGTCCCCTAGAACTTAGAACTACTTAAACCTAAATAACCTAAGGACATATCACACATCCATGCCCGAGGCACGATTCGAACCTGCGACCGCAGTGGTCGCACGGTTCCAGACTGTAGCGTCTAGAACCGCTCGGCCACACCGGCCGGCAGGTACTGGTGACCTTCGCAGATAAGTCCCATAAGATTCCACACACATTTGAACATTTTTGTTTGGGGAATATGACTTTAGTGAGAATTGTGCCCTCCGCCACACACCGCTTGGTGGCTAGCGGAGTATATACGTAGATGTCAGCATAACCACTCTGTCATAAAGCAGCATCTAGTAGGCAATGGATCGTGCAGAGTAACATGGCTGAAATGGATTGGCCTGCCCAGAGTCCGAACCTGAACCCAATGGAACACTTTTGGGTTTCGGCTCTTGAGGACGAATAGGGCCCCAAACGACCCCAGACACTCATACAGCTCAGTGAAAGTGTCCCCAGCAGAGGTCAAGCCACCATAAAAGCGAAGGGTAGGCAGACTCCGTATTTATGTCCACTAATAGGTGTCCAGATATATTTGATTAGATGGTGTGCACGGCACATCTTCGAATGGGACAACCGTTTCCGCGAGTTTGTTGGAGTGTCAGGAGAGGAGCGGCGAGTACTGGTAAGTAGCAGTGCGAGGTACGCTCGGTGCGGCGCGGCCGGGCGGCGGTGGGCGGAGAGAGAATGTGGGCTCGGCCTTCCCGGGAAGTCGCCGGCCTTGTGGGACAGGCCCGCACCCGCGCTCGCCGCGCCGCGCCGCACCGCCAAATGTCACGCGACCGCCGCCAGCGCCGCCCGCCGCCGTCCCTACAATTAGTCACTCATTTACATTGCAGATTTATACACCGCCTCCCGCACGCCCGTCTCCTTTCCAGAATGTATACACTTACTTTCAGGACGGGTCTTTAAGGTATTGCAGGGGAAGACAGAAATTGGAACACATCCAACAAATAGAGGACGTTGGGGGCGACTGCTACTCTCAGATGACGAGCTTGGCTCTGGACAGGACTTCGGGGCGGGCCGCATCAAACCAGTTAGAAGACTAATTAAAAATAAGGGGAAGGGCGTGGAGATGGTAGATATCGAAATAGATGACAGTGGGATAGAAAAACGATTAAAATCGCTCTAAAGAGGAAAGGCCGCTGGATCTGATGGGAAACCCGTTCGATTTTACACAGAGTATGCGAAGGAACTTCCCCCCTTCTTGCAGCGGTGTACCGTAGGTCTCTAGAAGAGCGTAGCGTTCCAAAGGATTGGGAAAGGGCACAGGTCATCCCCGTTTTCAAGAAGATGGGCAGAACTATAGAGCTGTATCTCTAACGTCGATCAGTTGTAGAACTTTTGGAACACGTATTATGTACGAGTATAATGACTTTTCTGAAGACTAGAAATCTACTCTGTAGGAATCAGCATGGGTTTCGAAAAAGACGATCGTGTGAAACCCAGCTCGCGCTATTCGTCCACGAGACTCAGAGGGCCATAGACACGGGTTCCCAGGTAGATGCCGTGTTTTTTGACTTCCGCAAGGCGTTCGATACAGTTCCCCACAGTCGCTTAATGAACAAAGTAAGAGCACATGGACTATCAGACCAATTGTGTGATTTGATTGAAGAGTTCCTAGATAACAGGACGGAGCATGTCTTTCTCAATAGAGAGAGGTCTTCAGAAGTAAGAGTGATTTCAGGTGTGCCGTAGGGGAGTGTCGTAGGACCGTTGCTATTCACAATATACATAAATGACCTTGTGGATAACATCGGAAGTTCACTAAGGCTTTTTGCGGATGATTCTGTAGTATATCGAGAGGTTGTAACAATGAAATATTGTATTGAAATGCAGGATCTGCAACGAATTGACTCATGGTGCAGGGAATGGCAATTGAATCTCAATGTAATGTGCTCCGAAAACATAGAAAGAAAGATCCTTTATCATTTAGCTACAATATAGCAGGTCAGCACGTGGAAGCTGTTGATTCCATAAATTATTTGGGAGTAGGCATTAGGAGTGATTTAAAATGGAATGATCATATAAACTCGATCGTCGGTAAAGTATTTACCAGACTGAGATTCATTGGAAGAATCCTAAGGAAATGCAATCCGAAAACAAAGGAAGTAGGTTACAGTACACTTGTTCGCCCACTGCTTGAATACTGCGCACGGGTGCCCAGATAGGGTTGATAGAAGAGACAGAGAAGATCCGACGGAGAGTAGCGCGCTTCGTTACAGGATCATTTAGTAATCGCGAAAGCGTTACGGAGATGATGAACTCCATTGGAAGTCTCTGCAGGAGAGACGCTCGGTAACTCGGTACGGGCTTTTGGTGAAGTTTCGAGAACATACCTCCACCGAGGAGTCAAGCAGTATATTGCTCCCTCCTACGTATATCTCGCGAAGAGACCATGAGGATAAAATCAGAGAGATTAGAGCCCACACAGAGGCATGCCGACAATCTTTTTTTCCACGGACAATACGAGACTGGAATAGAAGAGAGAACCGATAGAGGTACACAAAGAGCCCTCCGTCACATACCGTCGCGTGGCTTGCGCAGTATGGATGTAGATGTAGATGTAGAGGGGTTCGGGTACGATGTCGAAGAGCGTAAGGTGACGACTTTGATCATCTACGTAGACGATACTAGATGAAGAACTTGTACCTACATCCGACACCTCTAGCGGCTACCCAAAGATTTTGGGCCTAATCGTTTCATCGTGTTGTCCGTATAGTTCGCCAGAAGCAAAAGTGTGTTTTGGAGCTCACTACATGTCAGTTTTCGACACCACTTCATGAACGGTAGTTACTGGAGGACGTGATTAATTTCTTCGTGGGATATTCGATAAGTACTTCTCAGAACTCGACAACTGTTGCATATTTTTGTTTCTCGATAAGCTGATTTTCTGGAATGTTGTTTATGTAAAAATGGCGATGTCTGCTGAGATGCAGTCCATATTAGATTACCCTCCCCATCTGTTTGCGTTACAAGCTGATAAAGTTCCTGCATCTCTTAACACACCTATCATTGCCAGTCACAAGTCTCCCGTAAAATCGAACTCCGAAAACCCTCCATTACCGCTACCCTTGAGAATCGTGAACTGTTGTCGTGCCTTTATCACCATGTCTTCACCATTCCTTACAGCTCCACACACTCCAGATTCTTACCCATGGAAGTTTCAACTGCTTCTCACATCCAGACCATGAAATTATTGCTCAGAATCTACCCATCCATTCACTATAACATACCCAACATCTTCCTTTTCCAAATTAATGTTCCAACCTATGTTTTCCCTGCATAGGTGCAATACTACCAGCCTCCCATCCCCTACATCCCATCTCCTGACCCTTTCCAATAATCATCAGACATCCTTCCTCGTATCACTTCCTCTCTAATCACAACTAAGTCCAAATCCTCAGCTTAAAGTTTTCAGAACCATATCCATCGCCATATTATCAGAATCATCAATACAATCGTTTTTCTAAATAATGTTTTAGTTATTTTATTCAAAGGCAGAAGAACAATACGTTGAGCCACTGCCAGCTCCTATCCCGTACTGGAAAGTAGGGAACAACAAAGAAATAAAATCAACTAAGATGAATTGGTCGCTGGTAAACCTCGCCCTGTCCCCCCACCACGAGCAGGCACTGTAGGCAGACCGCCGTGTCACCCCCAGACATCCATCATCGGATGCGAATGTGTGGAGGGACATGGGGTCAGCACATCGCCGTTGTCGACGTTCAGACCTTTGAGCCACTACCTCTCAGTCAGGTAGTTCCTGAATCGACTTCGCGACGCTGAGTGCACCTCATTCCATTCCTCCTTGCACGGAAAGTACCGGGAAATGAATCCAGGTTCCCTGCATAAGTGTCTTTCGTATTGACCAGTCGGCAATGAAGACGGATCATTTTTTTCAAGTTTGCAATGCAATTCATCCCACCTCTTGTTAAGCTCCTCGGATTGAAAATGATTAATTTTTGGCGTTTTTATTGTTTTCTGTGGGAAAGGAAATTGAAGTAGTCCACATAAATAACGTACTAACTTCTATTTGTATCAGAAGCCTAGAAAATATTCTGAGTTCAAACGTAATAGCCGACCTGAAACATAATAACCATCTCGATGTACGTCTACATCGGTTCTGTAAACATCTATTACACGACAACCAATTCGCGCTCTTCACAATCATTATCTTCAGTCCCACGGAAAGAAGAAGCAAGTTCATTCGGAGTTCCTACACTTTGAAAAAGCTTTTGATTCAGTACTGTATCGTCACCTTTTAAAGAGAATGCATTCCCATGAGATATCTAACCAGGTTTGCGACTGAATCGAAAATTTGTTAAAGGGTAGGACATAGGACGTTATTTCGTGTGGATAGTCATCCACAGATTCCGAAGTTATATCTGGTGTTCCCCAGGAAAGGCTTATTGGAGCAGTTCTCTTGTTGTTATATATTAATCTGAGAAATCTATGTGAAAAGTCTTCTTTTCCTTTTTGCCTTTTCCCTTTTTGTTTACGGTGTCGGCATTGTTTAGGAATCTGTGTACCCCCTCTGTCTGTTTCTAGTGTAGATATCATGTTCAAGTGTGAGAACGTTTCCTAAACGTTTACGTAGCGTGTGTCTGTGGCGGAACGTGTGTACCAGTTCGGTATTTACTTAGCTGGATGTGGGAAACCGCGTAAAAACCACATCCAGGCTGTCTAGTACGCCGGCCCTCCTCGTTAATTGGCGAGACGTCTTCGAGCCGGGGCTGGCTCGCCTATGCATGTACCGGAAGCGAGCTACGTGGACATTCTATCGAGTAAAAATTGCCGTAATATCCAATTAGATCACGACAAAATATCAGCCTAGTACACAGATTGACAACTAGCTTGTAAAGTGAAGAAATATAAAGATGGTTTTTTTTTACGTAACGTAGAAGTGTGGCCTCCTTTGACTACTGTGATAATGAGTCACATATAGCGTCAGTCGTGTCATACAAATATTTAGGAAGACAAATATATAGAGAAATAGAGTAGAAGGGCCACATAGGCTCAGTGGTGGTCAAAGCAAATGGATTCATTGAAATACTACTGGGAAATTGCATTTGTCTACATACAAAATTGCATACAATACACTTGTACGACCCACACTGCTCTGTATGGGTCCCATGATTAAACGGACTAGCTCGGAACTTCGGGCGTATACAAAAACTGTGGTACGAATGGTCCTATGCTTGTTTCATTAGTGAGAGAGTGCAGTAGAAATACTGAACAATCTTAGGATGCACTAGAAGAATGACTCTATACATCTCACGAGAAACTGCTAACACAATTCCAAGAATTGGCTTTCAGGGGATAAACTAGTAACATTCTTCGGTCCAGTAGAGTTGGTGCACATAAACCTAGACAATAAAACAGCTCACACAGAGGGATACATTGTCATTGTTCCCGTGTTACATTATTAAATGCAACGGGGAGAAAAACCTCGATCTATGTGGAACAATAAAAAATGCCCTGTAACACTTACTTCAAAAGAACAATTACAGTCGAGAAACAGTAGAATATAAGAAGAATAAATCGACGTACACTACCAAATACCCAGCCTTAGCATGGTTCACATGAACGAACGTATACATCCATATATATCTGTGAGCAATTGTTCAGGGATCTGAAAGTTCAAATAAAGAAGGAAGGAATATCACGGTTTAACATTTCGTCGATGACTCGGTCATTAGAGAAGGAGTTCAAGCTCCGACTGGAGAAGGACGTCGGTCGTCTCCTTTGAAAGAACCAGTCTCATCATTTTCCTTAAGCGATGTAGAGGAACAACCGAAAACCTAAATCTGGACTCCACTGTCTTATCAAACGAAGAGCAAAAACAGGTTCAGATCGTTTTTTACCGTTGTTGTTGTTGTGGTCTTCAGTCCTGAGACTGGTTTGATGCAGCTCTCCATGCTGCTCAATCCTGTACAAGCTTCTTCATCTCCCAGTACCTACCGCAGCCTACATCCTTCTGAATCTGCTTAGTGTATTCATCTTTTGGTCTCCCTAAACTATTTTTACTCTCCACGCTTCCCTCCAACTCTAAATTGGTGATCCCTTGTTGCCTCAGAACCTTTTCTACCAACCGATCCCTTCTTCTAGTCAAGTTGTGCCACAAACTCCTCTTCTCCCCAATTCTATTCAGTACCTCCTCATTAGTTATGTGATCAACCCATCTAATCTTCAGCATTCTTCTATAGCACCACACTTCGAAAACTTCTATTCTCTTCTTGTCCAAACTATTTATCGTCCATGTTTCACTTCCATACATTGCTACACACCATACAAATACTTTCAGAAACGACTTCCTGACACTTAAATCTAGAACTCGATGTTAACAAATTTCTCTTCTTCAGAAACGCTTTCCTTGACATTGACAGTCTACATTTTATATCCTCTCTACTTCGACCATCATCAGTTGTCTTGCTCTCCAAATAGCAAAACTCTTTTACTAATTTAGGTGTCTCATTTCCTAATCTAATTTACCTCAGCATCACTCGACTTAATTCGACTACATTCCATTATCCTCGTTTTGCATTTGTTGATGTTCATCTTATATCCTACTTTCAATACAATGCACATTCCGTTCAACTGTTCTTGCAAGTCCTTTGCTGTCTCTGACAGAATTACAATGTCATCGGCGAACTTCAAAGTTTTTATTTCTTCTCCATGGATTTTAATACCTACTCCGAACTTTTCTTTTGTTTCCTTTATTGCTTGCTCAATAACAGATTGAATAACATCGGGGAGACGCTACAACCCTGTCTCTCTCCCTTCCCAACCACTGCTTCCCTTTCATGTCCCTCGACTCTTATAACTGCCATTTGGTTTCTGTAAAAATTGTAAATAGCCTTTCGCTCCCTGTATTTGACCTCTGCCACCTTCAGAATTCGAAAGAGAGTATTCCAGTCAACATTGTCAAAAGCTTTCTCTAAGTCTACAAATGCTAGAAATGTAGGTTTGCCTTTTCTTAATCTATTTTCTGAGGTAAGTCGTAGGGTCAGTACTGCTTCGCGTGTTCCAATATTCCGTAGAAATATAGGAACACGTGTTTTCACTACAATTCATTTTTCTACATGGAAGAATTAAAAAATGGTTCAAATGGCTCTGAGCACTATGGGACTCAACTGCTGTGGTCATTAGTCCCCTAGAAATTAGAACTACTTAAACCTAACTAATCTAAGGACATCACACACATCCATGCCCGAGGCAGGATTCGAACCTGCGACCGTAGCAGTCGCACGGTTCCGGACTGCGCACCTAGAACCGCGAGACCACCGCGGCCGGCGGAAGAATTCCGTAATAGGTGAGGCAATATCTGGGTGGTAGGTGTATAGGGCGTTTATCAGCGAAGTCATCAGGGTCCTTACTAAACTAATTGAAGACAAATGTGTTTTTTTAATTATGCACCAAAAGTGAAATATAAAATATAATTATCAGCCACCTTGCTACACTTTCTCTCACTCGCATTAACACTTTCACACAGAAGACCAAGTGACCATAACAACACAACAGGTAAAATAATGTAGCAGGGAACTGTGGAAGGTTGATGAATAGGAAAATAAAACATCAAGCAGTCACCATGGAAACCAAATAAAATCTTAAACCCAAGAAGCTATGTAAAAAGTCGGACATCACACAGAATCTTAAAACATAACCACAATGGATTCATAGTCTCCGAAAATGTAGGGCACATAAACTCATAAGCCGGTTGGAGCCTCATATCTTGATACAAAATTCATTCAGTCAAAATATACGTACTGGTGGGTCCTCCCTCGACAGGAGGAATTTATGCGTCAGGGAACAGTTCCCTATCCATAGACGTGTCAAGAATACTTCCTTCTAGCGCAGCAGCCGTGAGGAGGAACTCCACAGCCTTGTCGTTTGTTTCACTGATCGCTGATGCATAACCTTGTGCCTCGACAGTGAAGTAACTGCATTTACAGGGGCATCACATTCGGAAATTGTATTTTCCAAACAGGCATCTTTAGATGCGTCATCTGTCGTTCTATTCTCCTGAATTCCCGCGTGTCCCGGTACCCAGTCGAATTAAACCTTCTTGCCCTGTCTTTGTAAGTGAAAAAGAGTACTATGTATCATCTGAATATACTTTTCCGCTGCGTAAATGGGATGCGTAGCCTGAAAGGCACTTAGGGAATCGGTGCACATAAAGAATTTGGTAGGAGCATTACACCGGATCTGCTTCTGCGCCCTACAGGTCACGTGTAATGCAACGTGCATACAGTGTAGATGTATTAGGTAAGCGAATCTTGGGAATATATTCTGAAAATAAAACAGCGCACCCGATGGAATTCCCCGGCTTAGATGGGTGGCTATGTTTGTGTCTGAGTAAGTACACACAACGTAAAATGTATAATTGCGTTCATTTTGTCGTATTCATATCCAAGTACGATTACGTTAATTACCAGCAAGTAGCTACTGAAGCGCTTGAAAGAGGTAAGTGATGTATTGGCATCGTAGTATAACGGTACGTTACATACACTGAAGCGCCAACGAAACTGGTATAGGCATGCGTATTCAAATACAGAGGTATGAAAACAGACAGAATACGGCGCTGCGGTCGACAACGCCTATGTTAGACAAGTGTCTAAAACATATGTTAGATTTGTTATTGCTGCTAGGCTGGCATGTTATCAAGATTTAAGTGAGTTTGAACGTGGTGTTATAGTCTGCGCACGACCGATGAGACACAGCATCTGCGAGGTAGCGATGAAGTGGGGAATTTCCCGTACGACCATTTCACGATTATACCGTGAATACATTAAACCTCAGCCATCGCAGCGGCTGGAAAAAGATTCTGCAAGAACTGGACCAACGACGACTGAAAAGAATCGTCCAGCGTCACAATTGCCGCAGATTTCAGTGCTGTGCCATCAACAAGTGTCAGCGTGCGAACCGTTCAACGAAATATCATCGATATGGGCTTTCGGAGACGAAGACCCTCTCGTGTACCCTTGATGACTGCGCGACACAAAGCTTTCTTTACCTCTCGCCTGGGTCCGTCAGCACCGACATTGAACTGTTGATGACTGGTAACATGTTGCCTGGTCGGACGAGTCTCGTTTCAAATTGTATCGAGCGGATGGACGTGTACGGGTATGGCGACAATATCATGAAACCATGGACACTGCATGTCAGCAAGGGACTGTTCAAGCTGGTGGAGGCTCTGTAATGGTGTGAGGCGTGTGCTGCAGGAGTGACGTGGGGCCCCTGAAACGTCTAGATACGACTCTGACGGGTGACACGTACGTAAACATCCTGTGTGATCACCTGCATCCTTTCATGTCCACTGTGCATTCCGACGGACCTGGGCATTTCCAGCAGGACAGTGCGACACCCCACATGTCCGGAATTGCTACAGAGTGGCTCAGGGACACTTTCCTGGTTTAAACACTTCCGCTGGCCACCAAACTCCCCAGTCATGATAATTATTTAGCACATCTAGAATGCCTTGCAACGTGCTATTCAGAAGAGATCTCCACCCCCTCGTACTCTTACGGACTTATTGACAGCCCTGCATGATTCATGGTGTCAGTTCCCTCCAGCACCCTTCAGAAATTAGTCGAGTCCATACTACGCCGTGTTGTGACACTTCTGCGTGCTCGCGAGGGCCCTACATGGTATTAGGCAGATGTATTCGTTTCTTTGGCTCTTCGATATATCATAACGAATTGCTGTGCAAGTAATCTATGGGACAAGAAACCAATTAATTAAAGAAAACAGAAAAAATGGTGCTCCAACGATACTTTCCCTCTGCGACGCACTTAACAACGATTTGTAGAACACAGGATGAAACCAGAATTTAACATCCTGTCGATATCAATATCTTTAGGGACGGAATAAATTTTCAGACAAGGGCGGAGGCGATCGGCCGTTTATTTCTTCAAGAAGCACCCGAAGCCTGCAGTGATATTTCAGAGTACATATGTAGATGTACGGATAGCTAAAAAAAAGGAATCAAAGCGCACATTTGTGGAACGCAGCATCCTTTCGGAGGTGGCGACGCGGTCAAATGAGCGCTGCAGCACAGGTTGGAATTAGTCCACGGTTTTTTTGCAGAGTTCGGGTTTGTCGTGACGCACCCTTGCCTTTCTCTTATCCTTGTCCAGCGTCCTGCCCGTCGTTTGATGTGGGGTGTATTGAGAACTTTCAAAAATATTTTTTCCATTTCTGTACATGCTGCGTTTTCAAGTATATCTGCTGGGAGTTTCCCTATATGACAATTTACGTCGTCATTTTCGAATTGCTCGCAACCACAAAACACATTTACAATATTTCGCTGTGTATTTGTGACCTGGACTTAGAATGAAAATTCTTTAAAATGATAACAACGTAGAGATTCAAGGTAGGACTATAAATTAGGCCTTTGCCGCTGAAGCGGATATCCTCACTTCTGTCGTTCTTGATGCAAATGGTGCTCTGCTGTGAACAAGAGAAAATCACTTAAGTTTAAACGTTGTTTTCCTTGGTCATCTAGTCTTCGGCTGCTGAGAAATCAGGAGTCGTAAACTTTAAACCGAGATAATTAGAATGTTTTGGAAAGTGGCACTCAGAAACGAAATGCGTCGTCGTAACACCAATATTGGTTCAATAAGACGAGATAGAGCGTAAGTGAAAATGAAAAGAAGAAAAGTAGAAGCTCGTGTTGCATCAGATAAAATGCTTGGAAGACAGCCATTGCGATAACTTATTAAACTGCTTGGTGACACTAGTGACCAAGAAATAATTAGCAGCTTGGATGATAAGCAGCTATCGCAAGTTATTCTAATAGAATCACTATCAGCTTAATGTTTCCAAGTTTGTTTGCCCACTACGCAGTATATAAATTATAGGCGTGTTCGGAGGATGCGAACGTTTCGTAACCTCTAAAATCAGTAGGAGAAAAACAACCTCCAGAGGCATCGCAGGTACGGGAACGCTGTTGGCAATGAAGTAATTGCTGTCGCGATTGTCTAATTTGTTTACTCTTACTTTGCTTCTGTCCCTTTGCATCGCTCTGATAACCTTCAAATGACATTCGCAGCTTGCATGATACCATCCAGAGGTCACGCAGTGCATAATTTTTCGTTTCTTGCAAATGAGGGTCCCATTGACCTATTGTAGCTATTAGTGTCATTAGCATCGAGCGACCAAATGCTTCGATAACACGGGTGACGCTTATTCGGAACAAGTATGAGTCGGCTGCTGTCCCTGACATTTGTCATTTATTTATCGGGTTCTATGGGGCCATGCGAGCCACGGCTACTAGTCATGGAACGAGTCAGAATGTTGATTAGAAAATTTACTAACCAAATAATTAAAAAATTAGTAAAACACGAAAAAACTGTAACTGACCATACGAATAGATAACAAATTACAGAGAAAAGCTCTCAACTACTGCGAGGTAGTAGTGTACGGAATAAAAGGAATTTGCCACGAGGAACCTTTCAACTTGATTTTAAAGACTGGGGGTTCATCACTCAATTTTTTTTTTTCAATTCTGCCGGGAGCCCGTTGAAAATGAAACCTGCTGAAAAGTGCACACCTTTCTGTACAATGCCTAAGGAAGTGTTATCCAAGTACATACCGTTTCTCTGTCTAGCGTTCATCGAATAAACGTTGCAGTTTCTTCTGAATGAGACAATACTGCCAACACAAAATTCCGTGATTGAATATATGTACAGAAATGTCAGCCAGAATTCCAGGACATCTGAACAACGGCCTATACGAAGCTCGCGATCTGACACTGCAGATCAGTCTGACGTCCCGTTTCTGGGCTAAGAACATTTTTGGTGAGTGACCAGAATTGTCCCAAAATATACGAGAGAATGGTGTGAAAGTAAACGAAGTTCTGCTGAGAGAAGACCTAATCTCACATCGAGACTTACATACTATTGCATTCCCAGCTTCTTGGGTTGGTTTTGGTTGTTTGGGGGAGGAGACCAAACAGCGAGGTCATCAGGCTCATCGGATTAGGGAAGGACGGGGAAGGAAGTGGGCCGCGCCCTTTCAAAGGAATCAACCCGACATTTGCCTGGAGTGATTTAGGGAAATCACGGGAAACCTAATCAGGACGGCCGGACGTGGGATAGAACCGTCGTCCTCCCGAATGCGAGTCCAGTGTGCTAACCACTACGCCATCTCACTCGGTCCTGCTTCTTGTCTAGTTTCAGTACAAATGTGTAAAAACACATGAGAAATCGGCATTGGATTAGTAAATCCTATCGAGAATCAACAAAAATTATAAACACATCTTTACACGAATTTCAGCTTCGCGAAAGAATAATTATAGTAAAATAAAATTACGCCAACATATGAATTTTAATAATGCAAATAAAGACTTGCAGCTTCACATTGATCACATTGTTGCTATCCCCTGATAGGTGATACCACATACACAGCAGATGAAATAGTACGGAAAATTTTACATGGATATGTAAATATGGGGAAACTTTATGTAAGATGGATGGTCCATTGGTAGAATCCTGACGAAAGTTAGTGCTAAAATTAGTAAGTTCAACACTGTTTACCTCGTTTTAAATGAATTACAACTGATTTATCACTAAAGTTGAGACATGAATCACCACTCTACGCCAGCACTCACGGCATTGGGTGGAAGCTGGTGATCCAAGATCAGATAAGACGAAGATGATATCATCTGCCGGAAAAAGTATAGCCAGTGTTTTCTGGATTTCAAAACGAATTATTCTTCAAGATAACCTCTAAACGACGTTTGCGGCAGTAGAAAATGGTTATTGGAGGACCTTCTAGAATCGCAATTCAGGGATGGAACATACTCGTTGGAAATACGTTGGTCTTAATATGTTGATCTAATAGGGAACTAAGTCGAATTTTTATCCAAAAAAACACAGTTTCTCACTTTCATGACGAGAAATATTCATCTTGACTTCGTAAGATTTAACTCCATTTCTGCGTTGTGACAGAGCCATCTGAGTTTCTCATTGTCGCACATACAGTAGTATTTCTGAATCTGCCATGTCGAAAGTTGAACTAAAATCAAGAAGGGTGATTTTAATTGCTTGTTACCGACCCACTGCTAGTTTAATAGCCGCTATCGCTGTGACTGTGGCAGTTATGCCGTTGTGATGTTTCCAAAAAGCTTATTTATAGGTGCCAGGGTAAAATACACTCCTGGAAATTGAAATAAGAACACCGTGAATTCATTGTCCCAGGATGGGGAAACTTTATTGACACATTCCTGGGGTCAGATACATCACATGATCACACTGACAGAACCACAGGCACATAGATACAGGCAACAGAGCATGCACAATGTCGGCACTAGTACAGTGTATATCCACCTTTCGCAGCAATGCAGGCTGCTATTCTCCCATGGAGACGATCGTAGAGATGCTGGATGTAGTCCTGTGGAACGGCTTTCCATGCCATTTCCACCTGGCGCCTCAGTTGGACCAGCGTTCGTGCTGGACGTGCAGACCGCGTGAGACGACGCTTCATCCAGTCCCAAACATGCTCAATGGGGGACAGATCCGGAGATCTTGCTGGCCAGGGTAGTTGACTTACACCTTCTAGAGCACGTTGAGTGGCACGGGATACATGCGGACGTGCATTGTCCTGTTGGAACAGCAAGTTCCCTTGCCGGTCTAGGAATGGTAGAACGATGGGTTCGATGACGGTTTGGATGTACCGTGCACTATTCAGTGTCCCCTCGACGATCACCAGAGGTGTACGGCCAGTGTAGGAGATTGCTCCCCACACCATGATGCCGGGTGTTGGCCCTGTGTGCCTCGGTCGTATGCAGTCCTGATTGTGGCGCTCACCTGCACGGCGCCAAACACGCATACGACCATCATTGGCACCAAGGCAGAAGCGATTCTCATCGCTGAAGACGACACGTCTCCATTCGTCCCTCCATTCACGCCTGTCGCGACACCACTGGAGGTGGGCTGCACGATGTTGGGGCGTGAGCGGAAGACGGCATAACGGTGTGCGGGACCGTAGCCCAGCTTCATGGAGACGGTTGCGAATGGTCCTCGCCGATACCCCAGGAGCAACGGTGTCCCTAATTTGCTGGGAAGTGGCGGTGCGGTCCCCTACGGCGCTGCGTAGGATCCTACGGTCTTGGCGTGCATCCGTGCGTCCCTGCGGTCCGGTCCCAGGTCGACGGGCACGTGCACCTTCCGCCGACCACTGGCGACAACATCGATGTACTGTGGAGACCTCACGCCCCACGTGTTGAGCAATTCGGCGGTACGTCCACCCGGCCTCCCGCATGCCCACTATACGCCCTCGCTCAAAGTCCGTCAACTGCACATACGGTTCACGTCCACGCTGTCGCGGCATGCTACCAGTGTTAAAGACTGCGATGGAGCTCCATATGCCACGGCAAACTGGCTGACACTGACGGCGGCGGTGCACAAATGCTGCGCAGCTAGCGCCATTCGACGGCCAACATCGCGGTTCCTGGTGTGTCCGCTGTGCCGTGCGTGTGATCATTGCTTGTACAGACCCTCTCGCAGTGTCCGGAGCAAGTATGGTGGGTCTGACACACCGGTGTCAATGTGTTCTTTTTTCCATTTCCAGGAGTGTAGATGCTTAAAAAGTGAGATTGACATTGGGATGAAAAAGTCATTTGCCTGCAAGAATTCAGTTAAATCGCCGTACACTATATGCTCTGGTGCCTTTGACAACGATGGCAGATAATATATTGGTTTGCAATCAGACTGGCGGCTTAGTGAAACTTTAATGGCGCCGCTTTTATTAGGTCGATCTTAAAACTGATGATAATATCCGCACACTACGGGAACGCTTGAAAACATCAGTTGTATAAGCGATAGTCCATTGATTGTATCTTTAATCACACAAAAAGGATACAGCCTATCTTTTGTTAGTACAGAGAAGATAGGAAGAGATTCCACACTATTCGTTATGGTTTGTACAGTCAACGCGTGAGGCGACAACGGAAAATGATGCATCACCTCCAGAGGGTAATGTTGCAAGAATGGCGTTTGCGTATCTTGAAATTTTAATCGCTCCCTCCCAAAGAAAGTGCTCATTCGAAAATGAGTCCGTAAACAAATTGCTTACTCCTGTGTACAAATATCGTAACGATCATCATGGTAAAACTGGTCTGTACAAAAGCTTAGCATTATTTCTTCACGAGCACGTTACACGAACGGAATAGAACGAGGGGAAAATTATATCTGTAAGGCGGCTCGTGATTAAAAAATGTAGGCGGAGATGTGATAACTAAAATTCAACTGAAATTTAGTCGTGCTCCACCGTGGTAAATATCCATTTGGCTCACTACGATATTCAGAAGACATGCTCTAACTTAGTACTCTCCATAGCCTCAACTAACTTTAAGCGGTCATCGCCGCAGTGCAGTACAATCATATTTCGTTCGCTCACTGTTTACTGTTTTAATCGGAGTACTGCAGTCTGAACTGCCACCCGCTCAGTGTCAAAGAAATCCTTCACAATTTACGCAACTACGAGGGATGTTTAATAAGAAATGTAACACATTTTTTATGAAAGCAGATTGTTTTAATTCAGGATTCCAGTACATTATATTATTTCCCATATTACTGGTTACAAAACCCTGTTTTTGAACATAATCTCCGTTCCTTAGGCCACCTTAATTTGAGGGCCTGTATGGCCTCATGGCACGACTCTACTAGCGACGTCAGAGCCAACGTCTTGCTGCATCAATAACCTCCCCATCATCAACGTACTGCTTCCCGATGAGTATCTCCTTCATTTGGCCAAACAGATGGAAGTCGGAAGGTGCAAGATCTGGGCTGTAGGGTGTATGAGGAAGAATAGTCCAATGAAGTTTTGTGTGCTCCTCTCGGCTTCAAATGGTTCAAATGGCTCTAAGCACTTTGGGACTTAACATCTGAAGTCATCAGTCCCCTAGACTTAGAACTATTTAAACCTAACTAACCTAAGGACATCACACACACCCATGCCCGAGGCAGGATTCGAACCTGCGACCGTAGCAGGCGAACGATTCCGGACTGAAGCGCCGAGAGCCGATCAGTCACAGCGGCCGGCTCCTCTCGGGTGAGCACACTTGGGTGATGCCTTGCGTTGTAATGGAGAAGGAGAGGTTCGTTTGCATTTTTGTGGTGACGAACACGCCGAAGACGTTTCTTCAGTTTCGTGAGGGTAGCGCACATGCTCTCTCTCTCTCTCTCTCTCTCTCTCTCTCTCTCTCTCTCTCTCTCTCTCTCCCCCCCTCTCTGTGCCCTATATCTCTCTCTCTTTCTCGCTTTCCATTTTTATGTAGTTTCTGAACAACTCCCGAAATTAGTGGCGAAGCACTCGTTGAGGTGGACAAGGATGTGGCTACGGACTGGTACGTCTTTTGCTGCAGTTAGCGAATAAGTTCGGCATAGGTAACGAATACGTGGAGGTGAGAACAACGTCCCAGGATAACGTACCGTTAATTGAAAGACTGATAACTGAAATAGCATCGTTGTTGTGTGTGCCAACGTGTGTCTCCTCGTACTCTTGTCTCCGCTTTTTTTTATTTTAACTAAAGCCAGATCATCTAACCGGGAAATGTGCATATTTAGATTGTTTGGCAACACTGAAGGTCATGTTTGAAAATATTTTCTTTAGTTATCATGCCGTGTTCTGAAATAATCTCCTCGTCGCTGTAAACGTATTATACTCAGCTCTTCACAATTTAATATTTTTGTAAACTGTCCCTTTTTCCCATTTTTCTCGCAACATTTCACATGCGGAAGTTCCCTTAGCGTAATCAGTGATTTTTCTGTTTCGTATTCAGCTTTTAATGTTCAGGTTCCACTGTCCGGAGTGTAAGATTATTTTAGATTTTTTGTTTACATAACCACACTTTTTCTACTGTAGATCATGCGGAACGTCCGCGGTTCGTTTAATTGACGTCACTCAAAGTTCCGTAGTGTAATAGGTCGCCTTTATCAAAGACTGCTTGGTATGAAGCTCTGTGAAAATTTCCAGTCCTCAGTTAACGACCTCTTGTGAGTTTCTGAATGGCGATAATCGTTTACTCTAGTTACGGAATTCTTGCGAAAGTTACCAAAATAACCTCATTTTAAGGAACCATTTTCGTGACACATATTATGAAAAAAATTTGCCTTGTATCTGGATTGCTATTGTAAGTGTGATCCTTCTCGCCTGTTAAAAATTGTGTTTAACTCAGGGGTCATAAAACCCTGAGAAGTAATTTCGTCATTACAGCATCGAAGCTTTATGACACGTAGCTACTTAGATTCTTATTTAAGTCAGTCTAGATTAGATTTGTGATGTAGTCTCCTTAGTTGGCTTTTATCAATGCATTACCAAAACAGCTTCAAATGATTACAAGTATAGTTTTCTTATTAAGAGACGTAAGTTCTCTATTTGAGAGCTTCAGAGGTTATTTAATAGACTCTTAAGATGACTGCTTTCGGCATTACTTTAAATTACAATCAGAAAGTTTTGTACCACTGAAGGAACAGCATATTTTATACCACGTATTTCATATAAACTCAACCTCTATAAACATTTTTCCTCACGCGCTTGTGGAAAAATGAGTGACAATACCAAAGAGGTGCACCTTACCAAAGCGAGATGCTTGCGAAAAACTTCTCCAATACTAGCTTGTGATTTTGAATTTTAACTGAGCTTTTAAATTAAAGTATTTTTAAAATGACTTATGTGGTCTCAGTAGTTCTTATCCACTGAAGTTGGTAGCATCCGTTCTACCAGTTACCATACAACCATGATCTGAATCTAATTACTGCCAGCGGCGTCCCTACAATAGTGTAATGTTGCCGTGTGTCCAGAAATTTTATTTTTTCACGGTTACATCGCACTATGAATGATTCTTATTTACCTCGGAAAATAACAAAATTAGCTCTATAAATGGAGTATTTCATAATTTATCACCCATTCAATTCCACTGAACGTTAATTTAAGAAAATAATAATTAATACGCACGAAAAAACGTACGATTGCTAAATGATACACGCTCTATATCAAAAATTAATTTCTGGCTGATAGCTTGGGAATTAACAATTGTTCTTCACGTTATGTATTACCTTTTATGGCTTTTTGTCAAATCTCGCATACGTCATACTCGGTCTTAATTGATACATACGGCAGATTCCGGATAGTTTCCCGATCTTGCAGTTACGCCAATCATTTGTTGTTCTTAGACACTAATGAGACGTAGAACATTTTAACTGATATCCTTACGTTTTAGGAAGAAATAGGTTGTGGCCTACGTAAGGAATAAGGAGACTGTTTGTTGGCATAATACACCCTAGCACAAAAAAGAAAGAAAGAAAAGAAAAGGACGCACCGCGAAGGAATTATCCGAATAGGACGAAAATCGGTAGATGTGATGTACATGTAAAGCCAAAAAAATGATTGCAATTTCGGCGTAAATTGGATTATTTATTCAAGAGAAAGAGCTTCACAAACTGAGCAGGTCAATAATGCGTTGGTCAATCTCTGGTCGTTGTGTAACCAGTTATTCGGCTTGACAGCGATTTATAGAGTTAGTCGGTGTCCTCCTGAGGGTTAGGTTGTCAAAAAAGTGGTTCAAATGCCTCTAAGCACTATGGGACTTAACATCTGAGGCCATCAGTCCACTAGACTTAGAACTACTTAAACTTAGCTAACCTAAGGACATCACACACATCCATGCACGAGGCAGGATTCGAACCTGCGACTCTAGCAGCAGCGCGGTTCCAGACTGAAGCGCCTAGAACCGTTCGGGCACAGCGGGCGGCCGTTAGATTGTCAATATCCCGAGATGGTTGGGGGGGCGCTGTCCATAATGCTCCAAATGTTCTCAGTTGGGGAGCGATCCGGCGACCTAGATGGCCAAGGTAGGATTTGAGAAGCACGAAGACAAGCAGTAGAAACTCTCGCCGTCGGAGGGCGGGCATTATGTTGCTGAAATGTAAGCCCAGAATGGCTTGCCATGAATGGTGACAAAATGGGGCATAGAATATCATCTACGTACCACTGTGCTGCAAGGGTACCACGGACGACAACCAAACGGACCCTGCTATGAAAATAAATATCACCGCAGATCATCAAATGGTTCAAATGGCTCTGAGCACTATGGGACTTAACATCTATGGTCATCAGTCCCCTAGAACTTAGAACTACTTAAACCTAACTAACCTAAGGACATCACACAACACCCAGTCATCACGACGCAGAGAAAATCCCTGACCCCGCCGGGAATCGAACCCGGAAACCCGGGCGTGGGAAGCGAGAACGCTACCGCACGACCACGAGCTGCGGACCCCAGATCAGCACTCCTGGTTGTCGGGCCGTATGTCAGGTTGGTATCACTGAGCGTTTCTTTCACAGCAAGATATTTTCCCCGGCAGTTAATTCTTTGCTATCTGTATGCTTTGTGGTTAGCGGCCAGCTGTTGACTGTCTAGTCAACTTACTCCTCACATACTCGTTACGTCTAAGAACGTCGGTGGCAAATAGTGCATACAAACAAAATATTTGTATTCTCATACATGCTCCGCAAGAAACTGTATACTGTGTGCAGGTAGATACTTCACACCAGTAACACTGAATTTCTGTTTTTTCCATTCGCACATTGAGCGAGGGACTTCAGAAAGGCATGTTGTCCCACGCTAAGATCACTGAGCAACAAGGGTGGCGCATTGTCAGAAAAGAGTAACTGTTCTGGGTTTCCCTGCAGACACAATTTTTCTCTGGTAAGGATAACAGATCTATGACAATATGGGAGTGAAATGGCGTGACTACTGGAAACGTACTCTACAGCTGCGGTATTGACAGCGGCATTAGACTGTTTGCTGATGATGCCGTAGTCTACAGGAAAGCAGTGTCACACGAGAGCTGTGAACGAATCAGTGAGGATTTGCAGAAAATAAATGCGTGGTGTAATGACTGACAGTTATCTCTCAATATTAGTAAGTGTAACCTACTGCATATAACAAGGCGAAAATCCGCATTAACGTACGAGTACAAAATAAATGCCTAGTCTTTGAAAGCGGTAACATCCGTCAAGTGTGACTATTCGAAATGATCTCAAATGGAATGATCAGATTACACAAGTAACGGGCAAGGCGAACTCTAGATTGTGGTTTATTGGTAGAATCCTGAAGCGATGCAGTCCATCAACAAAGGAAATTGCTTACAATACGTTAGTTCGTCCAGTATTATTGTTCGTCTGTATGGGACAAGAGATTGAAAAGGTCCAAAGAAGAGCGCCAAGATTCGTGACTGGTACATTTAGCCATCGCGAGAGCGTTACAAATCTCATAGAAAGTTTGAAGTGGGACACACTTGCAGATAGATGACGCACTAAACGGAAGGGGCTGCTCTCTTAAATCCGAAATCCGATCTTCGCCGAGGATGTAGAGCATATATTACTACCACCAACTTTCAAATCGCGCAATGATCGCCATTCAAAGATAAGGGAAATTACAGCTCGTACTGAGGCGTTCAGACAATCGTTTTTACCTTGCGCGATCCGCGAGTGGAACAGAGAGAAGGGGGGAACATGACTTTGGCGGAAATTGTCAATTGTGCCCTCCGCCACACACCGCTTGGTGGCTAGCGGAGATATATGTAAATGTAGCTGAAATGCACGGGACCGTACCATTCTTGCGGTCAAAATGTCTCCATTACACACAGATTCACCGTGTGAAATTCAGGTGATATACGGGACAAATGCAATATCGCGACCAAACGTAATGAAATGCTGCCAACAATTTGACTAAGGCCACACATATGTGAGTGATGTCGATGGGCCGGCCGCGGTGGTCGTACGGTTCTGGCGCTGCAGTCCGGAACCGCGGGACTGCTACGGTCGCAGGTTCGAATCCTGCCTCGGGCATGGGTGTGTGTGATGTCCGTACGTTAGTTAAGTTTAAGTAGTTAGGGGACTTATGACCTAAGATGTTGAGTCTCATAGTGCTGAGAGCCATTTGAACCATTTGATACTGATGGGACACGGTCGTGTCGACCACAGACGACAATGTCCCGGCAATCGAGGAACTGATTCGCAGTAATCGCAGATTTTTCGACGACGAGGACATCCACGGCGTGGCTCCGTCACGAAGAGATGGATTTCTGTCGTCGAGGAACTGAACAAAGGGCAGGACGTTCCGACCGCGGTTTGCACAGATTTTCTGACTGCGTTGAAAAATGTGTTATGTACCTGTGTTGCAGTGAAGTGCGCCATTCAGTAAAATTACTTGGCCTGACATAACAATGTGTAATTTACTTTTTGGAGACTAGTCGTGTACTGTGATTGTGGACACGCGCCACAGGTCGTGTATTTTGAACAGGTGTGCCGCGCGGTTTGTGGCGCCATGAACGGATTACGAGGTCACTGCCGCCGGAGGTTCGAGTCCTCCCTCGGGCAGGGATGTGTCTGTTGTTCTTAGCATAAGTTAGTTTAAGTAGTGTGTAAGTCTAGGGACTGATGACGCCAACTGTTCCTTAGGAATTCACACACATTTGAACATTTTTGTGGGCGCGCGCTAATTAAAGCACGAAATCCGGATTCGCGTTCCGGTCCAGCACAATTTTTCATTGCCGTTATTCCATTATATAGCTGAACGTGGATCATAAACGCAACTGCGAATACAAACGCCCTAATTTTTCTTGTCTTATTCTGATTATCCCTCCGTGAGGCATATAGTGGCAGCAGCAGAATTGCCACCCAGTCTTACTCTAATACTGGTTCTCCAAATTTACAAAACAGTGTTTCGTGAGAATGACTTCATATTTCTACGGAAACATTCCCTTTCAAGTTCCCTTTCACGATTCTCGTAGCACGTTTCGGATATCTATTGATTTCTGGTATCATGCGTACTCCATAAGAGCTGTAGACAAAGGAAGAGAACCCTAGAATTAGCCGTATTTCTTTTTCAGATGCTTTGCAGTTTCTCTGAACCCATGACAAGTAGTATCGTACACTGGTGGCAGACAACGTACACTCCTTCATGACGATCATGTTTCCCGACGACAGTGGCATTTTCAACAAAATAATGTTCAATGTCACAAGGCCAGGAATGTGATGAAGTGGTTCGAGGAACACAGTGGCGAGTTCCAATTGATGTGCTGGTCCCCATCTCGCCAGATCTGAACCCGATCGAACACATCTGGCATGTGATCGAACGTGGCGTCAGAGGTCATCGCTCCCCTCGCGAATTACGCGAATTACGTGACTTGTGTGTGCAGATGTGGTGACAACTCCCTCAAGCGAGCTATCAAAGCCTCATTGCTTCCATGCCATTGCTATCGGTGCCAAATGTGGACATATCTGCTTTTAGGTAGGTGGTCATAATGTTCTGGCTGATAAGTGTAGACGTAGATACAGTATACGAGGGTTGCAGTGGAGGAATGACTTTGTCCCGTTAATACCAAATGCAATTGGTGTTCTGATACCAATGAAGAGATAGGATTAGCTGGAGTCCAGAAATGATTCCAAGTGCAGCCCCATAAGCCCACCACACAAAATATTAATATCTGCTTAAAAGAGCAGACTCGTCGCTTTGAAAAGCTGTAGGTGGTGTAAGACTGGGACCAAGGCCTCATGCGATCTACTACCGCCGACGAAGGTCATAGCAGTGAAGTGGTAGGTCGATATTAGTCGCGGTAGGTTCTATGGAATCAGCGCAGTAATGTAGGTCGACGTGAGTACGTGAAAGAATGGTAGAAACGAAGTATAGTGTTTGGACATGCCTATGACTACACCGCGAATAAGTTGCCCGATTGGATAGTGCATCCACTCTACAACGTGCCCTCAAGGAATGGCGTACCACTCACAGCCATGTAACAATGGGCGGGAGTGAATTCAGCTCCATATTTACCAGTTTCCGAACTGGTATTGCGAAGGGAAATGCATGCAATGGGCACTTAGGTTGGGAACCTCATAATAGGCTATTGTTAACGGTAGCACGTAAAGTTCCACGTCTTCAGTGGATCAGACAACACAGAAACTGGACATTAGCTGACTGGAGGTGTACGGTAAGGCCCAACGAGTCGCTATTTTGCTTCTTTTAAAAGAAGACGAGTGCAGCTAAAGCGCAGTGAGGCGTTTAACCCGCGCTGTACCTCATGCCGGATGTGATTCTGTGACTTTTGGGGCTGTTTTCCATAGCATGAATCGGGCTCACTCGTTCAGGTTACCGTGAACGTGAAAGAGGGTCCAGAATGAGTTTCACTCTGCTGCGGAATGTGAGCCGTTTTGATTTAAAGTGTGCGCCAGTCAGGACTCGAACTTGGGACCTTGGGCAAACACACTACCGACTGACCTATCCAAGCAAGAATGACGACGCGTCCCCACAGCTTAGCTTCCGTCAGTACCTTCTACCTTCCAGACTTCTGAGAAATTCTGTTGTATAACTTTCGGGACTAATCTGCTGGGAAGTATCATAAGCGAGAATGTTTGTTTCATCATACTCGCTGACCACGTGTAGCCCTTTATTCCACATCATCATTATGAGTATACTACAGACACTCCCATCTTCCAAGACGACAACAGCCCTTTTCACAGGGCCGGAAGCATACGTTCCTGGTTTGACGAACTCTCAGGTATCCTATCGTACCTCGATTTGCCCGCAAAATCACGCAATATCAATCCCATAGGAAATGTCTGGGACTGTATGGAACATGGGTGAAGCATTGTAATCAACATCCTTGCTGTTCCGTTGTTCTACGGCAGTACTTCTCCCTTTCTTAGACTATTACCCCGAGTGCAATCAGACATTTGTTAGTATCCCTGCTCTCACCTCCCCCTGCCATATGTTGCCCCCCCCCCCCCCCCCCATTCCTGCACATTATCAACTGCCTTAGCACCTAAATAAACTTAGACTGAAAGACTTTTCTTAGAACAGTTTTGTTTTTTAAAATGATGAAAGATGAATGATATATAGTTTTTTTGTTTGTTTGTGTGTGTGTGTGTGTGTTAGAATGAATGACGAAGCAATTCGTGGTGCGTTGCAAATGCTACTCACAACTTCTTCTCAGAAATGAAAGCTGGCAATCCAAAGTGAGAATACGCACTTGTTACAAAACGTCTTCCCCTGCGTTACTCCTCTCCTTTTCGGCACTTGCTTGACCTGCACCTGCAACCCCATCCAAAATCAGACAAGCCCAAATGGGTGCACTGTACTTACTGTTCGTAAATCATTTCATTGCTACACTCCTTACTTCTGAACTGGCGGAAATAGGACGACTTCACGCTGTTAATTCTTCGTGTCTAGCCACTCTAATAGTCACAACAACAATAATAAAACTCTGTACAGAACTATAGTAGCACTTAAGTAGTTACTGCTGTGTCGTGCAGTCAAATAATTCATTTATCTGTTTCGAAGCGAGTTATGAAGCAAATTATGGAGTACTGCAGGTACTATCTACGTCTTGGAGAAGAAATTTTCGTGACATATTTAGCATTTGTTACGTATATGTCTCACTTTTATCATCATCGGCAGGCCGCGGTGGCCGAGCGGTTCTAGGCGCTTTAGTCCGGAACCGCGTGACTGCTACGGTTGCAGCTTCGAATCCTGCCTCGGGCATGGATGTGTGTGACGTCCTTAGGTTAGTCAGGTTTAAGTAGTTCTAAGTTCTAGGGGAATGATGACCTCAGATGTTAAGTCCCATAGTGCTCGGAGCCATTTGAACCATTTATCATCAGCGATGTAGGGGACAAAGCACAACATTTGTGTGTAGTGGGTGGACTTTGTGAGCAACCTGTATCCTCCACCGCATTAATGCTTATAATTGAGAAAAAAGTAATTATTGACAACTTATATAATCATTATTATAGTCTTTCAAAATTGTGATAATAGTAATGATCTTTTGAAAATGATTTAGTTTCCTGACTGCAACAGAATCGAATCGTTAGGTTTTTACCCCTCAGAAAATTTCATTTTACCCCTTAGGAGGTAATTACCCTGAGGTTCGGAACCACTGCTCTGCGGGGTCTGATTATCAATGACTGGATTCAGCTGGATATAGTATACTTGAAGAAACTTGTGGTTCTTCTCCCAGGCCGAACTGAGCCTATTTTAAAATTAAGAGATTTTGTCCGGTATGCTTATGAATTGTGCTACTGAGTATATTAGAGTTCAGCCTCACCTATAGGATGCTGTTCCTATTAAATCAACTATTTTTTTCTGGCATGTATCGGGTAATGTGTTTGTCTTTCCAGCCTCGGCTATGATATATTCACGGGCATTGTGGAGTGGCAAACAGATAGGAGTATCTCTGAAATTGCTTGGCGTGGAGTATTGCTGACGCAGTCAGTGTTCACATTTCGTAGGTCAGTTATTCCTAATTATATATATATATATATATATATATATATATATATATATATATATATATATATATGTGTGTGTGTGTGTGTGTGTGTGTGTGTGTGTGTGTGTGTGGTAAGTTCTTTGGGACCAAACTCCTGAGGTCATCGGTCCCTTGGCTTACACTAAGAACGACACACACACCCACGCCCAAGGGTGGACTCGAGCCTCCAACGGAGGAAGCCGCGCGAACCGTGGCAAAGAGTCGTAGACCGCACGGCTACCCCGCGCGACCAATCAGCTACGGCTCATCCTCTGAAAAGAATTTTCTTTCCCAGTCCCAGAAATGGAAGTCTGAGTGGTTGGAGAGTCTTCTCAATTGGAATTATGTATCCAGAATGCTCCTTTTCAACAAAATGTTATTAGTGAAGAACTAAGTCACAAGATGCCACCTTAAGGTACGTGTAACAGTTACAGTCAAGCAGAATCACCCAGAGATCTGATTCTGGGTATGAGGACACGTAAGTTATATGTTAGCCGTGCTAACCGTCGATGTAAACGAACCGAACGGGGTTGGTCAAAAATATCGAAACACCGCGAGAAATGCATACTTGAACATAAATCCAGATGACAGATAAGCCTACATGCTGCACTATTCTATTTAACAACGAACGGCACCTCTTCAATGTACTCAGTACGTTGCAAGTGTCGGTCGAGATGAAAAAAGCGTTCTCTGCAGTTTTGAGTGCATTACGTCAGAAATAAGTGAATTCGAACGTGGGAAAATTTTCAGTGCTGGTGTGCTGAATGCGTCTGCAACCAATCGAGCCGAAGTGTTTGGTGTTTCAAGAGGCATATCATTAAGATTTATACCGCATACAGGCAAAGCGCGAAAACATCTACCGCTAAGTCATAATGCAGACGAAAGTGTAGCTCGAGTAATCGTGGCAGACGGCCATTGAAGAAGATTGTGACGAAAAGTAAGTGAGGCTACAAAAGTCACTGCGGAGCGGAATATCGCATTCGCGAACTTTTTAAGTAACAAAACAAAACAAAGAGAGCTACACTACTGGCCATTAAAATTTCTACACCAAGAAGAATGCAGATGATAAAAGGGTATTCATTGGACAAATATACGAGGTGCATTCAAGTTCTAAGGCCTCCTATTTTTTTTCTCCGGACTGGAAAGAGATAGAAACATGCGCATTGTTTTAAAATCAGGCCGCGTTCATTGTCAATACGTCCCAGAGATGACAGCACCGAACGGCAAATGGGATTTTACCGCCAGCGGCGAGAATGAGAACTGTTTTAAATACTTAAAATGGCGACGTTTTCCTTACTTCAACAGCGTGTAATCATTCGTTTTCTGAATTTGTGTGAAACCAATTGAAATTCATCGACAGTTGAAGGAGACATGTGGTGATGGAGTTACGGATGTGTCGAAAGTGCGTTCGTGGGTGCGACAGTTTAATGAAGGCAGAACATCGTGTAACAACAAACCGAAACAACCTCGGGTTTGCACAAGCTGGTCTGACGACATGATCGAGAAAGTGGAGAGAATTGTTTTGGGGGATCGCCGAATGACTGTTCAACAGATCGCCTCCAGAGTTGGCATTTCTGTGGATTCTGTGCACACAATCCTGCGTGACGACCTGAAAATGCGAAAAGTGTCATCCAGGTGGGTGCCATGAATGCTGATGGACGACCACGTGGCTGGCCGTGTGGCATGTTGCCAAGCAATGTTGACGCGCAACGACAGCATGAATGGGACTTTCGTTTCGTTGGTTGTGACAATGGATGAGACGTGGATGCCATTTTTCAATCCAGAAACAAAGTGCCAGTCAGCTCAATGGAAGCACACAGATTCACCGCCACCAAAAAAAATTCGGGTAACCGCCAGTGCTGAAAAAATGATGGTGTCCATGTTCTGGGAGAGCGAGGGCGTAATCCTTACCCATTGCGTTCCAAAGGGCACTACGGTAACAGGTGCATCCTACGAAAATGTTTTGAAGAACAAATTCCTTCCTGCACTGCAACAAAAACGTCCGGGAAGGGCTGCCCGTGTGTTGTTTCACCAAGACAACGCACCCGCAAATCGAGCTAACGTTACGCAACAGTTTCTTCGTGATAACAACTTTGAAGTGATTCCTCATGCTCCCTACTCACCTGACATGGCTCCTAGTGACTTTTGGCTTTTTCCAACAATGAAAGAGACTCTCCGTGGCCGCACATTTACCAGCCATGTTGCTATTGCCTCAGCGATTTTCCAGTGGTCAAAACAGACTCCTAAAGAAGCCTTCGCCGCTGCCATGGAATCATGGCGTCAGCGTTGTGAAAAATGTGTACGTCTGCAGGGCGATTACATCGAGAAGTAACGCCAGTTTCATCGATTTCGGGTGAGTAGTTAATTAGAAAAAAAAATCGGAGGCCTTAGAACTTGAATGCACCTCGTATTATACTAGAACTGACATGTGATTACATTTTCACGCAATTTGGGTGCATAGATTCTGAGAAATCAGTACCCAGAACAACCACCTCTTACCGTAATTACGGCCTTGATACGCCTGGGCATTGAGTCAAACAGAGCTTGGATGGCGTGTACAGGTAGAGCTGTCCATGTAGCTTCAACACGATACCACAGATCACCCAGAGTAGTGACTGGCGTATTGTAACGAGCCAGTTGCTCGGCCACCATTGACCAGAAGTTTTCAATTGGTGAGAGATCTGGAGAATGTGCTGGCCAGGGCAGCAGTCGAACAGTTTCTGTATCCAGAAAGGCACGTACAGGTCCTGCAACATGCGGTCGTGCATTATCCTGCTGAAATGTATGGTTTCGCAGGGATCGGATGAAGGGTAGAGCCACGGGTCGTAACAAATCTAAAAAGTAACGTCCACTGTTCAAAGTGCCGTCAATGCGAACAAGAGGTGACCGAGACGTGTAGCCAATGGCACCCCCTACCATCACGTAGGGTGATACGCCAGTATGGCGATGACGAATACACGCTTCCAATGTGCATTCACCCCGATGTCGCCAAACACGGATTCGACCATCACGATGCTGTAAACAGAACCTGGAGTCATTCGACAAATGACGTTTTGCCATTCGTTCACCCAGGTTCTTCCTTGAGTACACCATCGCAAGCGCTCCTGTCTGTGATGCAGCGTCAAGGGTAAACACAGCCATTGTCTCCGAGTTGATAGTCCATGCTGCTGCAAACGTCGTCGAACTGTTCGTGCAGATGGTTGTTGCCTTGCAAACGTCCCTATCTGTTGACTCAGGGATCGAGACGTGGCTGCACGATCCGTCACAGCCATGCGGATAAGATGCCTCTCATCTCGACTGTTAGTGATACTAGGCCGTTGGGATCCAGCACGGCCTTCCGTATTACTCTCCTCAACCCACTGATTCAATATTCTGCTAACAGTCATTGGATCTCGACCAATGCGAGCAGCAATGTCGCGATACGGTAAACCGCAGTTGCGACAGGCTACAATTCGACCTTTATCAAAGTCGGAAATGCATTTCTCCTCCTTACACGAGGCATCACAACAACGTTTCACCAGGCAACGCCGGTCAACTGCTGTTTATGTCTGAGAAATCGGTTGGAAACTTTCCTCATGTCAGCACGTAGTAGGTGTTGCCACCGGCGCCAACCTTGTGTGAATGCTCTGAAAAGCTAATCATTTGCATATCACAGCATCTTCTTCCTGTGGGTTAAATTTCGCGTCTGTAGCACGTCATCTTCGTGGTGTAGCAATTTTAATGGCCAGTAGTGTACATAAGCAGGAAACTGCAGCTCGAGCTGCAATCCAAATCCACTCTTTAGGGATGCAAATGCCCGTAACAGGACTACTTGGTGCCGAAGCTGTAAAGTGTAGACCACGGAGTAATGAAACAAAGTCATTCGGTCAGATGTCTCTTACTGCACACTAATTCCAACTTCTGGGCGGGTTTACATTCCAAGAGTGAAACATGGCAGGATTTTTGTGACAGTTTGGGCAGACATGTCGTGGTATTCGATGGGCCTCGTGGTTACTCTGCAAGGACGCGTTACTGCCAACGATTATGTGCCTATTTTGGGTGATCAGGTCCATACCATGGTACAATGATTTTTCCCCAGTGGGGATGCTGTGTTCCAACATTATACAACTCGCACTGTCCCGGACTAGTTTTGTGAGCACGAGGATGAATTGACGCATCTCCCCTGCTGGCCTCCACAGTCATCAGAACTCAACATTATGCAGTCTTTCTGCACTACTTTGGTGAAGAGGATGCCCCATCGCTATCCACCTATGGTATCGTTACGTGCACTTGCCACTATTTTGCAGGAACAGTGGTATAAGATTCATGACTTGCATTTATCCATTCCCAGACGACTGGAAGCTTTATTGAATACCAACGGTTTTCCTACACCGTATTAGGCGCCTCAGTGTGTCGTGTTTTTGATGTTTCCAGATTTTTGTTGTAAGCCCGCTGACTAACTGTAAAGATTATAAAGATGACGCCGATGCAGTTACGAGAGTCAAAGAGTCGCCTCAAGTGTGTGTGTGTGTGTGTGTGTCACAAGTGAAAGCAGGCTCCTTTTCTTCATCCCACCACAGCGCACGTGCTGCTGCGTCTGGACAGCTTTCTTTTCTCCGAATTACAGCCGACCCAGCTTAAAAAGCTATAGTGGTGATTCCTCCGAACGTTGAAAGGACGACGCTACAAAACATCTCCTTCACTCTGTAAAAACCCATTTCTGTCTCCCATGCTGTTTCTGTTTCCAACGTAGCAGACTTCTACTCTGCGTTAATGCCCGGCGCATCCTTCTCGTTTATGATGGCAGAGAAAGTTTACCAAGTATGTTTAACAAGCGCAATATAAAGAAAAACTTATGACACAGCCCGTTAGCTAATAGCGTGTCACCGTGAAATAACAACTAAAATTTCAAATAAACTAGCTACGATTAAAGCCTTTTGAAAATTGTAATTGCCGTAGCGACATTCCACAGGCTCAGCAGCATACTCTGAAGTGTTACTGCGTCTGCATAAAACTGTTATTTTATTTCACGCTACAGCGAAGAAACTCGCAGTAGCTGGTCAGTATTTTCGTTGCATAAAACTTTAAGTGCATGTACTGTAACTGAATTAATATTAAGTTGGAAAGACGTCCATAAATTAATTTCCATTAGCGCTGTGATGTCGAGTCGTTCCCTGAGGGTGAAGATTATTTTACAGCCACAGAATGATATAACGATTTCCTTCATGTTCATTTATTCTGCCAGTAGGGTGTTTCTGTTACATATTCATATTCCATTCTCAGATAACCTGTCAGCATGCAACCAAACGGTTTTTGAAATATCAACCGGTCTACGAGTTGATAGCTAACGAATCGCAGACATACTACTTGGAGACTGAACGGACGTCATTTAGTTCCAATATGATGGATGTAGAGGAATTACGAGCAAAGTTTTAACTGATTGTAAATTGCGCTCTGGAGAAATATGTGCCGAGTAAGTGGATTAAGGATGGCAAAGACGCACTGTTGCTTAATAATAAAATTCGAAAAATGTTAAGAGGGCAGAGATTGTTGCACTCCTGGTTCAAAAAAGAACGCGCAACTGGCGACAGGCAAAAGTTAGTAGAAATGTGTGCGTCTGTAGAAAGATCGGTGTACGAAGTATGTAAAAGCTCGCAACGTCATATCTTACCGAAAGATTTGGCTGAGATCCCGAGAAAGTTCTGATCCTGGGTAAAATCACCAAGCAGGCCAAGGCTTCAATCCTGTCACTCGTCCGTCGACCAGTCCGTTGTGGCTATAGATGACAGCAGAAGCAAAGCTGAAGTTTTAAATCTCGCGTTTATGAAATCATTCGTACTGGAGGATCGTACAGATATACCGTTGTTTGACGGTCGCACAGACTCCCGTATGGAGAACATAATAATCCCCGGCGTAGAGAAGCCACTGAAAGAGTTGAAAGCAAATAAGTAGCCAGGTCAGGATAGAATCTCAGTTCGGTTTCACAGAGATTATCCTACGGCATTGACCCCTTACTTAGCTTGCTCTTATTGCGAATCTCTCGCCCAGCGTCAAGTCTCAAAAAGTTCGGGTGACTCCTGTATATAAGAAGGGTAAAAGAACAGACTAATTTACAGCCCAATATCTTAAACATGGGTTTCCAACAGAAATCTAGAGTATATACTAAGTTACAATCTATTAAATTTCCCTGTGACAGAAAAGCTTATGTCCACACATCAGCACGTATTTAGAAAGCATCGCTCGTGCGAAACTCAGCATGCCCCTTTCTCACATGAATGAAGTGCAACAGGCATATTCCATACTTATAGATTTCCGGAAAGCGTTTGACACGGTGGCCCACTCCAAATTATTAACGAAGGTCCGAGTATACGGAATAGGTTCATAGATACGTGACTGACTTAAAGATTTGTTACGTAATAGAAGCCAGTGCGTTCTCCTCTACGGCGAGTGCTCTCAGAGACAAGGATATAGTCAGGAGTTCCCCAGGAAGGTGTGACAGGACCTCTCTTGTTCTGTACACATAAATAATCTGACGAATATGGTGAGTAGGAGTCTGCGACTGCTTGCTTTAGTGTTCGGAAAAGTATCGCCGTTGGCCTAGACAGAATTTATATTTGGTATGATGAATGGTAGCTTACTCTAAATATAGAAAAAATGTAAGTTAATGCAAATTAGGGAGAAAAATTTTCCTTTACGAGTTGCGACATAGTCACGAAAATGTTTTCAGCGTTCGAGGAACATTTTTGCTTAATTATAATTTCGGTCTTGGGTAACAATGTTTTTTTGTAATCAAGTAATTAATTTCGGTCGGTAATGACCATATTCAGACCTGAACAGAAACGTATTGCATTATACATATTAACACGTTTCTACTCAGGACTGAAGATGGTATTACCGACCTAAATTAATTACCTGATTAAAAATAAATATTATGATCCAACACTGGAATTGTAACAAAGCGAAAATATTCCAGTAATGTTCGAAAACAGTCAGATCAATTAAACATCTAGGCGTAGCATTGCAAAGCTATATGAAATGGAACGAACACACAAGAATTTATTGGGAGAATTTTAGGAAAATGTAACTCATGTATAGACGAGACCGTGTATAGAACACAAATGCCATTCATCTTGAGTACTGCTCGAGTGTTTGGGATCCACACTAGGTTGGATTAAAGGAGGACATAGAAACAATTCAGAGGCATGGCACTAGGTTTGTGAGCGGTATTATCGATCATCACGAAAGTGTTACGGAGGTGCTTCGTGATCTCCAAGGGAACCCCTGGTGGGAGTATGAGGGGGGGGGGGGGGGGGGGGGGGGAAGACGACGTTATTTTCGTGAACCTCTGTTGAGAAAATTCAGAGAACCGGTACTTGCAGTTCTGACAGTAGAATGATTCCCACGCCGACGTGTATTTCGCGTAAGGACCGCGAAAACAATGTAAGAGAAATTATGGCTCGTACAGAGGCATATAAACTCCTTTGTTCCTCACTCTATTTGCGAGTGTAGCTAGAAGGGAAATGGCTAGTAGTGTTACGAGGTACCCTTCACCGCACATCACACGTTGGCTTGCGGAGAATGGATGTAGATGTGTGTATGTAGAGGCAGAACTGAAAGGTTGGCTGCAACACCAAAGAGTTGTCCATAAAAGTATTACAAGTGACTGCTTCCAACACTGAGGGCGAGTCAGGTCCGTACTGATTTGTTGCTGTTTATTAATGATCGATAGTCGGAAAGTAGGTTAAGATTTCACATTACACAATCTTCTATGTCAACTTATCATTTGGACATGTAGCTTCTTTTTGACCGAATCGTCTTGTTGTTCGCTCAAATTAACTTAGAGAAATCACGAAAATCCAAAATGCCTGGAAATTAGTCCGAACTACGCTTTTCTTA
The DNA here is from genome assembly GCF_023897955.1 of Schistocerca gregaria. Classification (NCBI taxonomy): domain Eukaryota; kingdom Metazoa; phylum Arthropoda; class Insecta; order Orthoptera; family Acrididae; genus Schistocerca; species Schistocerca gregaria. The sequence continues at coordinate 756,600,267 of NC_064931.1, forward strand.
TACACATGTTTAGAGTGTTAATCTGTGCGCTACCTAGTTCGGTTTCGGCCTGTGTGAGCTTTTCAATCGGCTTTCCGCTTCCATTTAACTGAAAAACGAGATGGTTTCTTCCTTTCTATAATGAGCAAGCAAAGAGGACATTGTATTTGAGGGGTCCGCCGAGGGACGGTATACACTTTCGTAAATTGGTTAAGATGCTATGAGGCATAAATGATAGCATATAGTCCTTGCTCTTCGATAAACTGAGCAGAAGAAAGGCAGTTCACACCTTTTCAAGCAATCTCAATAGTCATCTGTTTCTTTTTTACAGCTAGCATCTTGTATGTGGATACTGTGACAGGGGTCCCAACTACAGCAAAAGCTATTTTTAAGCCGCACAATGTTTAGAAATTTCCGTTTGTATTTTTCAGTTATTCTCAGTTTACCCCTGGAACACAAGCCGTCACTTTCCAAGTTTACCCTTAAACTAAAAATATAGTCACATTTAATTCCTTCTCACATTGCTACCCTCGTGTATTTCGCTGATTTCTGCTCTTAATGCTCATCTCTGCTCGTTATAATCTAAGAAATACAAAAGGAGATGGGGAGCCACTTTCAACAGTAAGTCGGGATGCTTCATTTAGCTGATCGAGGACCATCGATGGAGAAAGTGTGCTGGAATGGTGCTCAGCGGGATTGGAAGCTGCCGTAGCAACATTTTCCAGCGTGTTTTCACTTTTCACACAGCTGCAGGGTTATCATATTGAAGAGAAAGACAAATATAAGGTGTCGACAGAACAGGCAATATTTTATCCTATGGATTGTAATTACACTTTGTTCAGAGTCTGATGAACAAAGTAGTAGAGCAATTAAATATTCCCTCATCAAGAGAGAGCCAATAAAATGTAATTCACATGATTCCTTGACCTGTAATGTTTAAGGCAGCAGATACTAACCTGTGCAGACCTCTGAGGTTAAAATTGTGTTATTTTGTCTCTGATGTTCGTGGTACTACGGTATTTCATGGTTTATGAAGTTATTCAACAATCTTTCCATTTTCTCTCAGGTAACTTTTATTCAATCGGAGTAGTAACGGCTTTCAAACCACATCGTCTGGGTGGTTCCTTTCTTAACATCACGGCGGAGTGTAATATCGCCGTTTCTCGTGGAAGAATATTTAAGGACTTGGAACCTTAGTTCAAAATTACTAAATGACACAAAATGGCTCTGAACACTATGCGACTTAACTTCTGAGGTCATCAGTCGCCTAGAACTTAGAACTAATTAAACCTAACCAACCTAAGGAAATCACACACATCCATGCCCGAGGACTCGCATTCGGGAGGACGACGGTTCAATCCCACGTCCGGCCATCCTGATTTAGATTTTCCGTGATTTCCCTAAATCACTCCAGGCAAATGCCGGGATGGTTCCTCTGAAAGGGCACGGCCGACTTCCTTTCCCATACTTCCCTAATCCGATGAGACCGGTGACCTCGCTGCCTGGTCTCCTTCCCCAAAACAACACAAACCCCCCCCCCCCCCCCCCCCCTCAACCCAGCCACATACATGCCCGAGGCAGGATTCGAACCTGCGACCGTAGATGTCGCTCGGCTCCAAACTGTAGCGCCTAGAATCGCACGGCCACTCCGGCCGGCTAAATGACACACTTGACTATAATTCAAAATGTACAGTTGATATGTCCCTCACTAACCTGTGTAATTCCGGGGCTTGTTGTACCTTGAGGCATTACATTATAAAGAATTTTGAGATCACAAAGAAATAATTCGCTTTTAATTTTAATCAAATTTCAAACTTGTTAAGGCGAACGTACGATGTGACGTGGTGATTAAGGCACTGGACTCATATTGAAAGGAAGGGGATCAGAATGTGACCAGTTTGAAACAGAATACTTTCGTGACAGAGAAGACAGTATCAGAGGCCATTGAGAGAGCTGACGATCATTTCTTTTCCTGGTAAGCAGACATTACTTGCACATGTCACTGGATACATTGGGTGGAGCACTACATGGAAAACAACTCAACCGCGTCCAGTATGGAGAGGTGACTGTAAATCGTATTCATGTCTTCCGACTTGACAGTATGTACGCCGCTGCAAGCAATGCAAGGATTTGTACTGAGTCATCTGCGGCTCCCTGCGCGTGGGACGAACCTAGCACGTCATGCACTTAACGAAATATGCTGGGTCAGCGTTTTCGGTGTGTAGGTAAATGCATTCCATTCTTACTGTCGGCTCGCTAGAATCGTGGGAGCCTATTTCATTTTGCATTGAAGAAGTTTCCTGAGAACGAGTGCCCGAGTGAATGGACAGAGCGGTTGGGATGGGCCGGCACGTGGAGTATTTGTACTGTGGAAGCGGTGTACAGACTAGGCAGCAGTGTAAGCTTTGCATCGTTACAGACCATGTTTTCTAGCAGTTTTATGGTTATAGAGTTTTTCAAGTAAAGTTGGTACTTGCAGATCTAGGGTACACGTCCTCGATTTGTATGAAACAATACCAGTTTGTGGGTCTCGAGGGATTCAAGCGTGTCGTTGAGACGTTGAAGATGACGCTATCTAGCTTCTAAATCGATAGCAAGCGAAACGGAAAGTATAAACGAAAATTTACTGAAGTTCCGCCTTAGCCTCACGCAGTGCTCAAACTAATAACCCCAACTTCCGAACCCTGATCGTGCCGTATAGAATTCCCACCGAACACTCCCCAGTAACCTAAGGTTGATGGACTAGTAGCGGTGCACGTCACTTGATGTCAGAGAGACCAAAAATTCTAAGTCTACGGTACATTAATAATGAAATATATTTATCTCCACAAGTTTCACAAGCTGATACATGTACAATAGTTGTTCAGAATGAGGTTCCCCAGCGTGACGTCGCAGCACAAAGTTCTGTCGTGGACGCTCTAATTTCCCCAGTGACGTTTGAACAGTATCGTAGACAGCGTGAATTCTTATTTATTTGTTTCATTTACACGTCAAGTTCCGTAAGAACAAATTGAGGAGCAAATTTCCAAGGTCATGGAACGTGCCAGTACATGAAACTACAACATAAAAGTAATAACAGATAAAAATAAACGTTTATGAACCCGAAAAAAGTCAGTCCATAAGTTTAAGTAAACGCAACCAACAATACAATAAGAATCATCTTAATTTTTCAAGGAACTCCTCAACAGAACAGAAGGAATGACCCATCAGGAAACTCTTCAGTTTCGATTTGAAAGCGCTTGGATTACTGCCAAGATTTTTGAATTCGAGTGGCAGCTTATTGAAAATGGATGCAACAGTATACTGCACACCATTCATTCTGCACAAGAGTTAAGAAAGTCCGATCCAAATGCAGGTTCGATTTCTGCCGGGTATTAACAGAGTGAAAGCTGCTTATTCTTGGGAATAAGCTAATATTGTTAACAAGAAATGACAGTAAGGAACATATATACATATATATTGATGGGCCAGTGTCACAATACCCAGATTCGTGAACAGGAGTCGACAAGAGGTTCGTGAACTTACACCACTTTTTGCCCGAACCGCCCGTTTCTGAGCCAAACATATCCTTTTAGAATGGGAGGAGTTACACCAAAATATAATACCATACGACATAAGCGAATGAAAATAAGCAAAGTAGACTAATTTTCGTGTCGAACGATCAGTAACTTCTGATACCGTTCGAATGGTAAAAATGGCAGTATTAAGTCTTTGAACAAGATCCTGAACGTGGGCTTTCCACGACAGCTTACTATCCATCTGAACACCTAGAAATTTGAACTGTTCAGTTTCACTAATCATATGCCCGTTCTGCGAAATTAAAACGTCAGGTTTTATTGAATTGTGTGTTATAAACTGCAAATACTGAGTCTTACTGTGATTTAGCTTTAGTTTATTTTCTACAAAGCCATGAATTTAGGTCATGTACTGCACTATTTGAAACCGAGCCAATGTTGCACACAACATCCTTTACTATCAAGCTAGTTCATCAGCAAACAGAAATATTTTTCAGTTACCCGAAATACTAGAGGGCGTATCATTTACATAAGTAAGGAACAGTAATAGCCCCAACACTGATTCCTCCCCCCTCCGCCCCCCCCCCCCTTGACAGTATCCCACTCAGACCCCACATCACAGCCGTTATCAACAATGTGAATAATGACCTTTTGCTGCCTGTTGCTAAAGTAAGAGGTGAACCTATGAGCTACTTCCCGTATTCCGTAATGGTCCAACTTCTGGAGCAATATTTTGTGATCAACACTATCAAATGCCTTAGTTAAATAAAAAAATATACCAAGCGTTCGAAACCTTCTGCTTAACGCATCCACTACTTCACAGGAGATCCTCTTCAGTCTCGATAGGCATCTCGTACGAAAGACTTTTCACGTAGCCCCACAAGAAGAAACCAATTGGAGTGAGGTCAAGTGAATGTGCGGCTTAAAACGGCACCACTTCTGCCTACCCACCTTTCAGGGAGTGTCTGATCCAAGAATTCAAGAACTCTCAGTCCAAAGTGTGGTTGGGCTCCACCATGTCGGAACCACATCCAAGTGCGATATATTTCAGCAATCTAGGTAGTATGTCTCTGATGAACACCGTGTACACTGGCGCGTTTAAGCGGGGAGAAAGCAGAAACGAGGATAATACGTAGCCGGCCGCTGTGGTCTCGCGGTTCTAGGCGCGCAGTCCGCAACCGTGCGACTGCTACGGTCGCAGGTTCGAATCCTGCCTCGGGCATGGATGTGTGTGATGTCCTTAGGTTAGTTAGGTTTAAGTAGTTCTAAGTTCTAGGGGACTGATGACCACAGTTGTTAAGTCCCATAGTGCTCAGAGCCATTTGAACTATTTTGATAATACGTAACCGCTGACTATGCCCGGCCACACGTTGACTGCTAGTGCGTGTTGATGGCTCTTCATAACTGTAGTGTGGAGATTCACATCGGCTATTGCGACTTCTTTGCATTTAGTCAGTTGTGAAACAGGTTTCATCAGTGAAAAGCAGGAAATCGAAGGCGGCTGTAAGGCGCTGCAAGAACCATTGGCCGAACACGAGACCGAGGCTAGAAGTCAGCAAGAGTCAAAGCACGCACTTGCTATGGATGGTAGGAGTGTAGATGCATTTCCCGTCATATTCTCCACACAGTACTATACGAAACATTCATTTCACGTGTAACTGACCGAGTGCTGATTGTGGGCGAGTCATCCACTCGAGCAAGCACTGAGTCTGTGTGGTTCCTCGTCCTTGGTCGTTGTACCGTGGTACCAGTTGTCCTGTTTCACTTAAGCGTTGGAATAGTCTTGAAAACATGGTGTGAACGAGATATTTTCTGCTGGGATATTGGGTCCTGTACAACCTTTACGCTACTCTACTGCTTCCATTCGCTTGCTCATACACGAAAATCATGTCTGCAAGTGCCGTCACCGTGTCCAATAACATTTGGTTAGGGCTGATTGACGTTACCACTTCCACTTGTAAACACAGACTGCAGTTTACTACAGTACAGACGTACACCAGGATTGCTCATGGCAGAATCAAATAAGCCATCTGTATAGGCTTAGTTGAGTTATTATTCCAACATCTACATTTAAGTGCTCTTCAGGATTGCTTACCCTACAGTCCTAGAAAAAATAGTACCGGTACAAGTACTCTACTGTCAGAGGTATCAGAACGACTTTCGCTTGTAACTTTTACCCTTCTGCATCAACACTGAAAATTTGTAACACCACCACAGAATCACCCTGTATATACCAAACGAAGCTATACGAGATTGGAATAATAGATAATTGTGAAGGTGGTTAGATGAACCCTCTGCCAGGCACTTAAATGTGAGGTGCAGAGTATCCATGTAGATGTAGATAGTGATGTGAAAGCTGCTGGTTCACCGCCCTCAAATAAATACAAATCTCAGCCGTCTCAAATGTAACACTGGCAGCAACGCTCTTGTGCCACCTTACCTCTACTCAACACAACCATTAGTAGTATTGTTTAGTGCGAAATTCTCGCCATATTGCATATATCCATTAAACAGAAGAGTCACAAACGAATGGTGCATGCGCGAAATTGTGTTGTTCAAATGTGTGAATTCCTAAGGGACCAAACTACTAAGGTCATCGGTCCCTAGACTTACGCACCACTTAAACTAGCTTACACTAAGAACAACAGACACACCCATGCCCGAGGGAGGACTCGAAACTCCGGCGGGAGGGACCGCGCAATCCGTGTCATGGAGCGTCAAACCGCACGGCCACTCCGCGCCGCGCGAAATTGTGTTTGATGACGCCCAATTCCATGTGTAACAATCAACACAAAACTGTTTCGGATAACGACAGTTGATAGCACTGTCGTAATTTGAGCCCAGCTAATGTCCAGCTCTGTGGTCCATTTAAGCATTTCTTGTGTGGAAAATTCAAAAATGGTTCAAATGGCTCTGAGCACTATGAGACTTAACATCTTTGGCCATCAGTCCCCTAGAACTTAGAACTACTTAAACCTAACTAACCTAAGGACACCACACAAAACCCAGCCATCACGAGGCAGAGAAAATCCCTGACCCCGCCGGGAATCGAACCCGGGAACACTTGTTCATATGACCGCAAGTGCTACTCAGCTTGGTCGTGTGTCATCGATCGAGAAAAGTGGCAGTCAGAGGAAGGAATATCTGGAGAATACAGCGGGTGGGGTAGAACTTCCCATTTCAACGTTTCCAAGCATGTTTTGACGGGATTTTTGACATGGGGTCGTGCATTGTCATGCTGCGAAATTATTTTTTCCATGTCTATCGCTGCAGTGTGGTAGTTTGTCTTTCAGTGCTCGGCTCTAACACATCAACTGCTTTCGATAACGATCTTCTGTAATTGTTCTCATCGGTTGCAGTAGCATAGAAAGCTTTCTCTCTTTCACAGCCATGTCGGTCTTTAACGTCATCATAGGTCTTGCCCAGATTTTTATGAGCCTCGGCCGCAGATTTCTTAATATCAAAGGAGAAAATTAAAACCTCCTGCAGATGACGAGAATTGGGCTCATAAGTTGACGTATTCAGTCGAGATTAGCTTTATGATTGTGGTGTGCGTACTGTAAGACCTTCGGTACACACACCATTAGATTGTTTGGCTTGTCGCTCTAACGAAGTAGGCGAGTGTCAGCAATATGTCTCGTGGTCTTATCGTGGCGTGTTTATCTTCTGCCGTTAGGTCAGACGATAGAAATGCCACTTGCACGCATAGAGTAGCAGATTGACGGTGACCAACTTTAAACAGAACTTGATTAATTTTCACACACATTTATTAAAATAATAACAAGCAAAAAATAACTTAACTTGGTTCTGGATGCTATTTACAATTGACAGTCTGAAGTTCCTTTGGTCTTGGTACATTAATCTTATTCTCACATATCTCTGATACTTGACAAAGTGTCTATTCATTTATCTTCATGGCTATGTACAGGAATATGATAATCTTATTAGGCGCAGACTGAAACTTGACTATAGACTGGTACAGAGAAATGCAGACTAATGCAGATTAATGCAGAGTGATAATCGGAGGTCTGTACACTCGTTATAATACCTCGAGCTTTCAGGTATCACTGCGCGAGTGTGATCCGCGAGGAGATATGGTTCTATGTTAGCAGCAATCTCATTGGCTGCGTTACATATTAATACGCGGATCGGCGGAAGCAGAATTTGGTCCGTCTCTAAGACAGCGCCATCTCGTAGTGCGGAGACGGACGAGCGTTGTGCCTGCGCTGTTGTGCTTAGCGGGGCGCGCTCTAGTGGGAAAGTTGTGTACGCGCTGACCACGCGGAACTATGTACACAACAATGATGCAATCAAAAATCGACTGATATTTTCATGGCATTGTTTTCTCAAATGCCTAAGCTTACTGTATGACACTTACGACGAACGACTTGCAGAACTACTTTCCACTACTTCCGTCTATCGCAAAATGGCGGAAGCAAAGTTTTAGACCTTATAAAATGTAGACTCTCAACATCAAGAACCGTATTCCTGAAAAAGATAAATTTTTTAACGTCGAATATACGAGGGGTGTTCGGCCAGCTTCGGTTGAAATACTGCGTAATTTGTTTTGGTACATCGTTGGCTATTCCCCGCTTCATCCCCTGTAGTTTCATGAGATTCCGATAGGTGGCGGTCCTACTAGTAGCCTTCAAAATGACGTCTATAACAGAGGTGCGTTCCAAGCATAGAGCTGTTATTGAGCTTCTTTTGGCGGAAAACCAGAGCTTTGTAGAACTGCACAACTGGACGTCTCTGTTGGTAGTGCTGACAAACTCGTCCACCAGTTGGGGGTACTCAAATTGCTTGAGGGTAACGAGGCTGATTGTGACAATTTTTTGTCAAAAATCGTCATTTGTGATGAATCTTGTGTTCATCACTTCGAACCTTAAACAAAACGGCAGTCCATGATGTGGTTCCTACCACCTCCGAAGATAAAGTTCAAAGCCCCACCCTCAGCCGGTAAATTCATCTCGAACGTCCACTGGGACTCTGAAGGGGTTATTCTGTTTGATGTCCTCCCTCAGGGTGCAGAGATCAACTCGGAAGTGTGTTATGCTACCCTCAGGAAACTGAGCGTGTTCGTCACCACAAAAATGCAAACAAAATGACCTCCATCAACAAAGGAGGTGGCTTACAAAACACTCGTTCGACCTATACTTGAGTACTGCTCATCAGTGTGGGATCCGTACCAGGTCGGGTGGAAAGGAGATAGAGAAGATCCAAATAAGAGCGGCGCGTTTCGTCACAGGGTTATTTGGTAAGCGTGACAGCGTTACGGAGATGTTTAGCAGACTCAAGTGGCACAATCTGCAAGAGAGGCGCTCTGCATCGCGGTGTAGCTTGCTGTCCAGATGCCCAGGTCGAGAGGGTGCGTTTCTGGATGAGGTATCGAATATATTGCTTCCTCCTACTTATACCTCCCGAGCAGATCGCGAATGTAAAATTAGAGAGATTCGAGCGCGCATGGAGGGTTTCCGGCAGTCGTTCTTCCAGCGAACCATTCGCGACTGGAACAGGAAAGGGAGGTAATGACAGTGGCACGTAAAGTGCCCTCCGCCACACACCGTTGGGTGGCTTTCGGAGTATAAATGTAGATGTAGATGTTTCTCCACGCCATGCAAGGCCTCACACTAGCCTGCACACCCGATAGCAGCTCGCAAAACTTCATTTTCATGTTCTTCCTCATTCACCCTACAGCCCGGATATCGCACCTTCCGACTTCCATCTGTTTGACTCAACGAACGTTGCACTTCGCCGGCAGCAGTATGTGGATGATGGGGAGGTTATTGATGCAGGAAGACGTTGGTTCAATAAATGGTTCAAATGGCTCTGAGCACTATGGGACTTAACTTCTGAGGTCATCACTCCTAGAACTTAGAACTACTTAAACCTAACAAACCTAAGGACATCACACACATTCATGCCCGACGCAGGATTCGAACCTGCGACCCTAGCGGTCGCGCGGCTCCAGACTGTAGCGCCTAGAACCGCTCTGCCGTTCTGGCCGGCGAAGACGTTGGCTCCGACGTCGACCAGTGGAATGGTACCGAGCAGGCATACAGTCGAAATGGGAGTCGCATTTAACGGAGGTTATGTTGAAAAATAGAGTTTTGTAGCGAAAAGAGTGAGGAATAATATGATGTATTCGAATCCCGAATAAAACCAATTTGCTTTCTGAAAAAAAAAGTGTTGCATTGCTTGCTGAAAGCCCCTCGTAGATTGAAGTGTTAGTATGTCATTTCTGAAGGTATTTGTCTGGAGTGTAGCCTTGTACAGAAGTAAAACGTGGACGATAAGCGCTACAGACAAGAAGAGAATAGATGCTTGTGAAATATGGTCCTAAATAAGAATAATGAAGACAAGATGGACAGACCAAATAACTAATTAAGAGGTACTGACTGCCGGCCACTGTGGCCGAGCGGTTCTAGGCGCTTCAGTCCGGAACCACGCTGCTGCTATGGTCGCAAGTTCGAATCCTGCCTCGGCCATGGATGTGTGTGATGTCCTTAGGTTAGTTAGGTTTAAGTAATTCTAAGTCTAGGGGACTGATGACCTCAGATGTTAAGTCCCATAGAGCTTAGAGCCATTTGAACCATTTTGAGGTACTGACTGGAATTGGGGAAAAAAGAAATCAGTGATAGTTCCTGACTAAAAGAAGGGACCCGTTGATTGCACACATCGCGAAGCATCAAGAAGTCGTCTGTTTGATAATGGGGGAAGAGTGGGGAGTAACAATTGTATGGGCCGGCTGGATTGGTCGAGCGGTTCTAGGCGCTACGGTCTGGACCCGCGCGACCGCTACGGTCGCAGGTTCGAATCCTGCCTCGGTCATGGATGTGTATGATGTCCTTTGATTAGTTTGATTTAAGTAGTTCTAAGTTCTAGGGGACTGATGACTTTAGAAGTTAAGTCCCATAGTGCTCAGAGCCATTTGAACAATAGTATGGAGAGACCAGGGTTTGAATGCAATAAGAAGGTTCAAACGGATATAGGTTGCAGTAACTGTACAGAGGCTGGTTTCCCTTATTCCGCCTCAGTTACTTTATGTCGGCGATTGCTGCGCAAACACTTTCTCCACGTACGCGTACACCATAATTACTCTACCACGCAGACACTGGGGTTACACTCGTCTGATGTGAGACGTTCCCGGGGCGTCCACTGGGGCCACAATAACCCTGGGTTCGGTGTGGGGCGGTGGTGGGGTGAGTGGACTGCTGTAGCCTGTTGTGTGGTTGTGTACCACTGAGGGCTACCGCGGGGACGAAGCCTCTCCGTCGCTTCTAGTCCCCAGTTCGATACAATACAATACAATACAACTGTACAGAGATGAAGGGGCTTACACTGGACAGGTTGCGTGGAGAGCTGCCACTCTCTGGACAACAACAACAGGTAAAAATCGCTAAACTACTGAAATTGTCAAGGAATGGTGATAGCGTTCGATTTGTTGTGAAGGTATACTCTGTTCTGTCTAACCAGATTGATTTATCATTATGAATCAAATGCCCCCAAGCCGGCCGCAGTGGCCGAGCGGTTCTAGGCGCTACAAAATGGTTCAAATGGCTCTGAGCACCATGGGACTTAACTTCTGAGGTCATCAGTCGCCTAGAACTTAGAACTACTTAAACCTAACTAACGTAAGGACACCACACACATCCATGCCCGAGGGAGGATTCGAACCTGCGACCGTAGCAGCAGCTCGGTTCCGGACTGCAGCGCCTAGAACCGCTCGGTCGCAACGGCCGGCATTTATCATGATGAGCCATTGACAGAACACAAGCCGCTCAGTCACATACATGCCACTGTAATATCACCAAGTACTAAGTTAGTATGTTTTGTTGTTTGTTACCTGAGCATTTTAGTTACTTATTCAGAACAAAACTGCGGAGCAATGAAATAACGAAACTACACAAAGTCCGAACTTCTCTGCCGCTCCCCGGAAGAGAACAGTTGAGCTGTGAATCATGCTGGAGATAATAAAGTGGCTTCGAGGGTCATGTTGGTGTTTTCATTAGGCCGTATGTCACATATCTTTCCAAGCTGTTGACATGGGTAGGTTAAGGTAATGGTGTATGATTTCCGCTGGCCACCCTACCGTCTGCGGAGCGAACTACAGAAGGTCATTGCAAACGGCCGAAGAACGAAGCTAAGGCAGTTGACATCGGGCAACCTTCCACAGCGGACGAGCTCACTGCCGCCGCGACGTGTCACCTCGCCCTGCTGTTCCTCAACGAATTTTGACTCCATCCGCAGTGCTCGCCGACAGGTGATGAATTCAGAACGTTGCCTCGTCTCGTAAAAAGTTACCTTGCATGATACATTTTCAATCTTCACCGAGTTTTCAAGTGTTACTAACAATACTTGCGTGTGGTTTAACGACCGCGTGTAAGTTTTGCAACTGAGGCCACTTCGGTGACTTGGGTGTCCCTGACATACCCCTGTTATCCAACCGGCGAAAGAGAATCCTTCCTTCAATGTAGAATCCGAAACAAGTGTCGTTCCTCGTTCCTGGCGACTCTTTAAATCTTCCAATGGTGAAGGCTAGATTAAAGGCAGATTGAAAATTTTCATGGCCTTGTTGGGATTCGACACTGTGATCTCTCGGTTTAGAGTCACGCGCTTTACCGCTAGACCGCCAGGCCGGACACAAGTGTTACTAATACTGGGACAGACCTGGCTGGAGCCAGAACCTCCTGAAGAATATTTGTGGTCTGGAGATACATTATTATTTCATGGTATATTCCGGGATAAAAGGCACAACTGGATGTACGTCTAGAGTATAAATAAATTAACCGTATTCAGACGGCTGTTGATTATTTGCTGTGCGACACAGCAGTATCACTACAGTGAACGGAAAAGTCACTGGTAAGATCTCTGAAATGACTATAGGTGGTCAAGTTCATTCAGTGGTCCAGGAAGAGTTCCGAGCATAGGATCTGAGCGCGTGTTCCATTGCTAATGACATCGTCGTCGACAGCACGTTAAACCTCAATTTGCCTCCTTTTTCGTGTGGAAGATACCTGTTAAATCTGCTGTCTTCCTGAAAAAATAATTGAAAAAGAAAACATGTCTCCTCTATTCTGTTGATGGAAGTAAGACTCTATGACATAGGGCTTGAGTTGTAAACTACCGTAGGCTACAATAAGTAAGCGTAGACTACAGTACTTTTCTTTGCAGCCTTGGTCAGTTAAAGTTATAGCTGTGTTGAAATTCTTCCAATCCATCTGTGGCATGAATCAGCAAATCAATGTTTAATAGTATTAGTTGAAAACAGTCTTGGTTGCAATTTTAGTTTGTTTATTTATCAACTACGCGTTTCATCTTATTTAGGCACTTCAGGCTCATCTACCTAGAAAACAGAGAACAACTACATCTATTTAAGGATCGCGATCCTTAAATAAATGTATTTGTTCTCTGTTTTCTATGTGGATCAACCTGAAAATGCCTAAGTAAGGTGAAACGCGTAGTTGATAAATAAAAAAAAACTAAAATCGTAACCAAGACTGTTTTCAACTAATCTCATACCTGTGTTACCTGTACATTGGGTGTGTTGCATACCTGTCAGGAGTTACATCATATCGAACGCTTTACTTACGTTTGTGATCAGTGTCTCACTAGATTCCTCTAGAAACTGGAAGCAGTGAACCGTCTAGAAACTGAATGAGGCTATATAAAGAGCTACATAACCTATAATACATTTTTGTTATACATACTTGTTCTCCTGTCTGTTACTTGAAAATAAACAGTATTAATAGCAAAACTGAAACTGTCAATGTTTAATTCACGTTTTATTCGAAAACTGTTGATTTGTACAGATGGTATAGTAAAACAAAATAGTACGGATTTGTCACATAATGCTATAAAACGCAATTTTCCTAAAAAAAAGGTAAAATTAAAAGAAACGCAAAACAGAAATATATCTAACATCGCTTCAATATTTCGTCGAACTTACATGAAACATGTCTCTGTTATACATAACCAACTTTTACATTTGTCAATAATAACAGGAAACTCCTGTCTTTGGTCATGATGAACAACTTTCTGTTGAGTATAAAATAACAACAATCATTATATATGTTTTCATGTCTGTACATGTAAACTGTATTTGCATCAAAAGCAATTCCTTTGGTTACATAAAAGTGCAGAAGTTACTCGATCAGCTAATTTTTACTACTTATAAAATGCGATTTATACTCTAAAAGGATATGTAATACATTGTGGACTAACGCTGAATGCTGTGTGGTTCTAATAATGTGCAAAATCAACCACCAAACGAATAAAGAGAAGTTGTCGGACCCCAGTTCCTCTGTCGCACAAGTATCGAACCATAGTTCAGGTAGTACTCAACTCAATATATGGGTGAGTCAGTTGCCGGTGTGTTGTCCTATTCTGAGCCTCCTAATCTTTATCCTGTCTACTTTTCCCTGGTTTACGTATTTATATAGCGTTACTTTAAATGAAAATAATTAAGCATGAAGTGTTTCACCCAACGTACGAGCACGTGTAAGACTCGCCTGTAAAACACACGTGGCTTGGTCAGCGTGCCGAACCGTCAATGGTGACTGAACTGTTAGCTTCATATCAGGCTTGTCACACTACTCCATAGCAGAGTACGAGTACTTTTCGCTCTCGAATAATCGTTACTATCAATAACATTCCATGGAGCCATTCTTTCCCTTGATCATGAGATCTTTTTCCCAACGATTATAAAAAAATTTCCTTGGTTTATCTGTCTTAACACAACTTTCGTCGGGCAATACTGTAAGTGACTAGCTTGTCTGTTTCCCGCAACCTATACAGAATTTCCTGGTGTCCCAGGGGGCTTTAACGTAAGAAGACGGCGCGGGACACGAGAGCGTGGCATATAAGCGTGCCTTAGGAGACATGTGACCGCTGCAGAATGCCGTCCGACCGCCGCTCACCCCTGTTTGCAATCGGATTGCAAAACATGTTGACAGCAGTGTTGCTGACTGCTTATCGCTGTGAGCGTGGCCAGTTTTGCAGAGCAGGAAAGCGACCTCTTTGTTTACTCCGGAGCGTGCAAACAATCCGGAACGAGCCTCTGAAAGCCATAATTAATGCTCGTTAGACCCATTTCGCGCTTCGGGCTGCCCTTCAATTAGCCTCAGTTTGTGAGGACGTAAGACCCAGTTAGAAGATGACGCCTTCATTCCTGCGGCCAGTCGGAATGCGGACGCTTAACAGAAACGACAAAAATGTTCTTAGCGAGTTTCAATTTCCATTAAATTCTCCAACCAGCTGTTTTTTTTGTTTTGTTTTTTGAGTGAGGCTTTTCTCACAGCTCCTGCTCATGGTGTAACAAGGATATGGTGGAACGCTTTACTGATGCTATGTAGTCTTTGCTTTCTTTTTGTCTCTGAAGACAAGATAAGGGTCTTCAAGGAATCTCTTGTAGATAGCTAGTTTCGCACTGCTAGAATACTGTTCTAGCAGTAGTGGACACCAAAAGATCCTGTGGAAGATCCCATCAGAGGGGTCGAAACGTCGAACATTTTAGAAGAAACATGACGCGGCCTAATAACCCAAAAGATTTTAACTTTATTAACATATTCACTATGCTATTCATAATAGATTCACCGCATTTCTATTTTTCATTTATTATTAGGCTTACTCCTGCATTAACCATCTATGATTCTGTGTTGATAACCCTCTACTGACCTGGCCAGAAATACTGTGCTTCCTTCCACCGCACTTCACCAATGCCCACTGTATCCAGCTTCAATGCACCCATTTAATTTTTTAATTTTCTAACTTACTATCCGACTAACAGTCCACATTTCGACTCATAAAATGCCACTTTTGTTTTTTCTGATGATAACGTCCTCCTGAGTATACCCTGCGCGGAGATCCGAATGGAATATTTTATCAAAGACGGTGCCATCATCATTAAACCATCCAGTAGAGCTGCATTCTCTCCGGAAAAAATGTGGCAGTGGTTTCCCCTTGCTAACAGCTGTTCGCAGCAACAACACAGCAAGGACATGTTGGGTAATGTTACGAGGCCATATCAATCATCGTGACTGTTGCCAAAGCCTCTCCACAGATTCCACTCCGTTGTGGACTCCATCTGTATCTTTGAGGCACGCAAATGAAGAATCCACCTCGGCAACGTTCATTCTTCATGGGGGGATTTGCATCATGTCAAACCAAATTCTGAATTTCGCGTGCGAAGTATTACGCGATTCTTCTTACTCAACTATACTAAATAATTCATCGTGAAGCGCACAGCAGTGTGTAACGTACGTTGTTCAAGTATGATTCATTGATGGAGCTTGGAGATAGCGTCTCCATACACATCTCTGTGCGACCTGCAATTAGTTTCATTCCATTTTATCTTCACCACGCCTCCGGAGGGAAAGAATTTGAATATTCTAGATTCATTATTAAAAACGGTTCACGAATTTCAGCTACATTATCGGTAGCCCTATATGCCTTTTTTAATTCAGATAGCTCAGCAATTCTGTGACAACGTCTGTGGGTACAAAAATCTGTCACAACTGCCCTAATCTTCTTTCCATGCATTCACTATTAGCTGCTAACCAAACACAGTACGAATGCACGTATATGGGCATAATTCACAAAAATACTTTAGGCAACGAAGTGTAGTTTTACAACATCCTACCAATGAATTTAGCCTTCCATGTGCTTTCCCCACAGCTCAACCTAAATGTGACCATTCCGTTTTACATAATCGCCCATTGATTCTCTCTGTATTTTTAAGATGGATACCCTAAGCGTTTAGTTCATCGTGTAAACATAAGCAACTGAGTTTTTTAAGTTTGATAAAATACACACTTTTAACATTTTTGTACGGTTGCTAGCTAACACTCTTGTTTGGAATCTTGTCAAGGTCTGGTTCTATATTTCTGTCGTTTCCTTTGGCTATCTCCGTAATCTGTATGAATTCGCAGACTAAATGGTTCAAATGGCTCTGAGCACTATGGGACTTAACTTCTGAGGTCATCAGTTCTATAAAACTTAGGACTACTTAAACCTAACTAACCTAAGAACATCACACACATCCATGCCCGAGGCAGGATTCGACCGTAGCGGTCGCGCGGTTCCAGATTGTAGCGCCTAGAACCACTCGGCCACTCCGGCCGGCCGCTGACTAAAGCTGACATTATCTGGCGGTTCGTTCGTATATAGTATCCGTGATGCACACGCAAAATTTTCACCGTGTTGCGTCGAGTCTGTCAAAAAACTCTTAGCTCATCTAAAAATGCGGCTAAATTCTCAGTATGAGTGCACTTTCCGAAGCAGGAGTTGACGAGGTATAGAACAGAAAAAAAGCTACATGGTCACCATCAGATGAAGCCTTTAAGATTTCATGCATGAAGACCATGATGTTAGTTCCACATAATACATTTGTTCGGAAATGTAATAATAGAAAAGTAATATTGTTCAGAGGGGGTTGTTTTGATTTCCAGAATGTTAATTAACTCTAATTTCAACACTGGTTGTACTCATATCTATATTATTCATCCTTGCAGGAGTAGGTAGTATATCTCATGTGTCCTATGCAAATGAAAATTCAAAAATAGGATGTAGAGTCTCAATTTTCTATTTAATGTCTTCAGTTGTAGTATTACAGTACAAAAGAATGTCTGAACACTAATATTTGTGCCTCCGGAAAATCTAGATACGACGAAAACATTTTAACGCAGAATGAAAATTCTTCTGAAGTCCTTACTTTTGCTTAACGAGGAGTACTTCAATTAACGTCTGCTCATCTGTGGTTCTAAACATAATGAACAGCAATCAGCATTTTAGAACCGTCTCAAGGTTATTAGTATTCCACTGAACTTTTTGGCTAATTTCAGTTATTTGATGAAGAGCGTATTTTTCTAGCTTTTCGTCATCTATTGGTCTAAAACTAAGGACAACTCAGTAACAATGACATCTCCTACCAGAGAACTGCCTTAGCAAAAACCTTTGCCATCACTTGTTAAAAGAAATTCTCGAATAACTAAAACAGGTAACGTTTGCTTAGACAGCTAGGAGAACATTGTTGCACAATATAAGAAAGAAAAGGGTCTGAAGACAGAGTTCCGTTCTGTTAACTTAGTTGTTTAACCGTTTCCGTAAATAATTAATCAAGTTCTACCAAGTAAAAACGTGTGTCGTTATGGCAAGTGCATGTCCATGCAGTGTGTTTAATTTTCATATGATATTATCCCAGGAATTGACAGTGAAAAGTATGTACTTGATATGTTAACATTTATAACAATTTTTAAAAGATCCTAACTTAATATTAGAGCTGTCAAAACCAAAACTTTGATTCCCTGTAAATGACAGACAATGAAATACTTATTATCGATAGTGAAGAAAGTTGTAGAGAAGTTCGGTTACTAATGCGCTACAATCACGGAAGAAAAATACAGCGCATACGGATTTCGAAAATATTTTCAAAAGTAAAATCTTTTTTAAAGAAATAAGACAACTAACAGTAAACATAATCACTCAGTGCATAAAGAAATAAATAGCTAAAACACTCATCTCGAGCATCATGCTATATAGTTGTGAAAGCTGGATACTACTGACAATAGACCAACAGTGCTTAAACTTGATGATACTGCGCCCCCTGAGAAAACTAATGAAGACCAACTAGATGCTGTAGATATTCGATGAGGTTGTTTTAAATCTTAGTAGAATTGCGGAGGCGATGATAGCGTTTCCTGAGAACGGCACAAGAGTCTCCTTATCTTAAGTAAACTCTTCTGTTTTGGTACTAGGGCGTGCCGAAAACTAATGCCTGCGAATTTCTTATGAGAAAACTCTTAAAGCTTTTTAAATAAAACAAACGTCATTAAAATTCTACATCTATATTCTTCATGTCTAAATATTTATTTCACAACATAGTAACCTGAGCGACAACACATTCCTCCCAGCTTGAGACCAGTATGTTGATGCCGCCATTGTAGATGTCTGACTTTGTTGACGGAGCCACAACCACACCTCTGCTTTCACCGCTTCTTCACTATCAAAGTGAAGTCCTCGAAGGTGTTCTTTAAGTTTTGAAAATAGATTAAAATGGAATGGGACCGAGTCGGGACTGTATGGAGGACGATCGCTGACAGTGAAACCAAGACGTCCGATTACTGCAAATGTCGCAGCGCTTTTGTGTGGCGTGCACTGTCTTGCTGAAGGAGAGGATGCTACCTGTGTGGACGAACTCGTCGAATTCTAAACGCGATTACAGCACGCTGTTTCCCAAGCACCGACATACATCATGCTCATAAATTAAGGATAATTGCAGACTGTGGTGCCACACAACGTGTCACTAATAGCATAGGCACATTGGGAACACACACGACACAGATCTGTAAGTCCACGGTATTGGTGGTAAGTTGCGAAAACCGTCCCGAAACACATGTGCTACAAAACGCCACTGCTTCTACGCATGTACCCCGACATCAGTATGGTATATGATCATCATGCATATGTACACAGACCGCACAATGGGTTGGCATATTCTGGATCAGGTGGTCGAGCAGCTGCTGAGGTATAGCCTCCCATTCTTGCACCAGTTCCTGTTGGAGTTCCTGAAGTGTCGTAGGGGTATGAAGACGTGCAGCGATACGTCGACCGAGAGCATCCCAGACGTGCTCGATGGGGTTCAGGTCTGTAGAACAGGCAGGCCACTCCATTCGCCTGATACCTTCTGTTTCAAGGTACTCCTCCACGATGGCAGCTCGGTGGGGCCGTGCATTATCATCCATCACGGGGAAGGTGGGACACACTGCACCCCTGAAAAGGCTGACATGCTGATGCAAAATGACGTCCCGATACACCTACCCTATTACAGTTCCTCTGTCAAAGACGTGTGGGGGTGCACGTGCACAAATCATAATCCCACCCCACACCATCAAACCACGACCGCCATACAGGGACCTTTCAAGGGGCATAAAGGGGATGGTATCTGGTTCCTGGTTCACGCCAGATGAAATCCCGGCGAGAATCACTGTTCAGACTATACCTGGACTCGTCCGTAAACATAACCTGGGATCACTGTTCCAATGACCATGTACTGTGTTCTTGACACCAGGCTTTACAGGCTCTCCTGTGTCCAGGGGTCAGTGGAATGCACCTTGCAGGTCTCCGGGCGAATAAACCATGTCTGTTCAGTCGTCTGTAGACATTGTGTCTGCAGACAACTGTTCCAGTGGCTACGGTAAGGACCAGAGCAAGGCTACCTGCAGTACTCCGTGGTCGTCTGGGAGCACGGATGGTGAGATATCGGTCTTCTTGTGGTGTTGTACACTGTGGATGTCCCGTACTGTAACACCTGGACACGTCTCCTGTCTTCTGGAATCGTTGCCATAATCTTGAGATCACACTTTGTGGCACCCGAAGGGCCCGTGCTACGACCTGCTGTCTTTGACCAGCCTCCAGTCACCCTAGTATTCTACCCCTCACTATGTCATCAATATGTGTTCTCTGAGCCATTTTCAGCAGTCACCATTAGCCCGTCTGAAAACGTCTGCACACTTACTCTCTGTCTCGTACTGTGATATGCACGAATACACCTCTGTGTATGTGGATTGTTGCCAGAGCCACCGTGCGACGACCACAGGTCAAATGCACCGCATGGTCATACCCCGAGGTGATCTAAACCCGCAAACCGCCCACCATGTGTCAGAATTATCCTTAATTTATGAGCATGAGTGTAGTTACGTTACATATCACCATGTGATACGCTACAATTCGGAGCCTTCTAGCGGCTGAGGGCTGCAAATATGTAGACATGAAAAATAAAAATGTCGACTGTTACTGACGTTTATATTATTTAACAGTGTTTCAGAGTTTTCACACAGATAATTCGGAGGCGCTATTTTCAGCACACCCTCGTAGATCTTTGAACTTCGATGATCTCAGTTACCACTACCGTGTATTGACCATCACCTTATAGTGGTCATCAAAAAGAGCAAGAAAGAAATAGTATGATCTCACTCCTGGCTGTGGGATCTGAACAAGACCAAAAAACGCTGTGTAACGTAAAGTCTCCGCATACTTCAAATGGTTCAAATGGCTCTAAGTACTATTGGACTTAACATCTGAGGTCATTAGTCCCCTAGACTTAGAACTACGTAAACCTAACTAACCTAAGGACATCACACACACCCGTGCCCAAGGCAGGATTCGAACCTGTGCGGTTCCGTACTGAAGCGCCTAGAACCGCTCGGCCACAGCGGCGGACCTCTCTGTATACTCCAGCAGTCTCCAGTAGGAAAGACGACGCTTATGCCAACAATGGAATCAGCTGCTCCATTTATTTAATAATGGGGCATTTCACCCAATATCTCTCCTAATACCTAATGAACGAACTGGCGGGGACCACCGAGGTGTACCTCATACTTTATGAACGAGTCATCAAACAGCTTTGTCAGCTACTTCGGTAGGTTGTACCTCACTTCCAGAGATTGGCGACGTAAAAAATCGTCGAACCGTGATAGGACAATATTTTCATGGTCGTACTACGACGCAAAAGTCAGTTCGTCGAACATGGGTGCATATGTTGTCCTTAGCGTAAGTTAGTTTAAGTTAGATTTAGTAGTGTAAGCCCAGGGACCAATGACCTCAGCAGTTTGGTCCCATAGGAACTTACCAAAAATTTCCAATTTGCAAAAGCCACTGACCACAAGTGTGAATGAGCCATGTCGCTTACAATCTGCAAACAGCGCTATCATTGTTACATGGGGCAAAGGATAAAAATTGTTTCATGGAGTGGCGAGTCACGTTGTAAGTTCAAAAATGGTTCAAATGGCTCTGATCACTATGGGACTTAACATCTGAGGTCATCAGTACACTAGAACTTAGAACTACTTAACCCTAACTAACCTAAGTACATCTCACACACATCCATGCCCGAGGCAGGATTCGAACCTGCGACCGTAGCGGTCGCGCGGTTCCAGACTGAAGCGCCTAGAACCGCTCGGTCACTTCGGCCGGCCACGTTATAAGGTGCGGCACTCAGACTGTCCGATGCGAACTCGACGAACGCCCGACAAATGTTTTGTAGCAGACAGCCTTATTACTTTTGTGCAATTTAGTGATAGTTGTGAAATGGTCATATCTGTTTTTCCTGGTTTGAGCTCAAACTATTAAATGTGGATGATTTCGAAATAAATACAGGTTCTACACAATTGGATGCTTATCACAGTGTGGGAAATAGTTTCGAATTGGTCATTTTTTGTAACAGCGTGGTAAAGTTCCTATCTGCGTGGCAACAGCCATTGCATCCTTGATCAAAGGGA
Organism: Schistocerca gregaria; assembly: GCF_023897955.1. Classification (NCBI taxonomy): domain Eukaryota; kingdom Metazoa; phylum Arthropoda; class Insecta; order Orthoptera; family Acrididae; genus Schistocerca; species Schistocerca gregaria. Next base: position 756,622,036 of record NC_064931.1, read on the forward strand.
AACAGGTAGTGTTTCTGGACTTGAATGGCTAGTGCCGGATGAACTACAGCCTTATCGTGCCCCTGCAACTCCAGCAAAAACTATTCGTGCCACTTCAAGGTCATTGCTATTAAACGTCTGGTCCAACCCAGACTTGCTGCAAGCAACACACACCACCGGTACTTGTTGCCTTACACACACAGCGTGAAAATAGCGATTGACTGGATTCCATTCATTGACCACATACCACTTATTTATGAAATGTACTAACAAATTGTCTGCTAATATTCCATTTGTCTCAAAGTAATAATTAACACCGAGCGACGTGGTCCTTAGATTATCATTACTGTTGTGTTACTTGTAAATACTTCCAGGCTTTCAGAACAAGATTTGCGAAAACTACAGGACATACAGAAAAAATGACACGTATCAGAGAATTCGTAATACTCGCCGTGACGTAGTTCACTAGGGGAGAGGTGTCTCACTACATGTAGACAAACCATCTTCTCCGTATTGTTGCATCGAATTATTAAGTTGGAGAATAAGTTCATAACGTTTTTGTTTTGTATGTTGATCTCCCGGTTGCTATTATTTTATTTATCGGTTGTCATTTTTTATTTGTAACTCACTGTTGCTATTGGAGTTTATATCTTGTCATTTTGTCATTTGGAAATAGTGGGTGGAGCTGTGGACGCTAGAATATGGAATGGAGAAAGCGGAACATTTCCGACATACTCTATGTTTGTGTTCAATAGAGGGGTGACAGCAGCTGAAGTAGCCAGAAACATTTACGCCGCATAGGGGAATAATGCCATTAGACGGAGCACGGCAAGAAAATGGTTTTTTCGTTTTAAAGAGGATCGTTTTGACATTAGTGACACTTCACTTTCAGGAAGTTCTTCGGGATTTGATGAAGATCGTTTAAACGCATTGATCCACAATGATACCAATCAGTATACTTGAGAGCTGGCAAATGTGACGGACTGTCATCATTCCACCATCATGCGATATTTGCATGTGATGACGAAGGTTCAAAAATCGGGTATATGCGTACCGCATGCTCCGAGCCAAAATCATAAAAATCAGTGGGTGGCCATATGTATATTCTGCTTGCTCGTCATCAATTGGCTCGTGAGATACATCTAGCTTTCAAATCTTGTATCGTTACTGGTGACGAGAAATCATGTTCTTATGCCAACGTAAGGAAAAGAAAGGAATGATTGAGCTCAAACAAAGCAGAAACTCCCCGCACAAATACCTGCTCGCATCCACAACAGATAATTTACGCATCTAGTGGAACAGCGACCATGTGACATACTACGAATTGCTTCCCCGTGATATAACCAATACTGCTTGCATTTATTGTGAACAACCGAGACCCAGACCAAGAACAGCGACCAGGAAGACAGCATTAAATGATATTGGTCGACGATAACACCCACTCAAATTCTGCTAGACCGAGAAAAAACTCTGTACAGGAACTTGGTTGGAAGTCATTTTGCACTCGCCTTATTCATCTGATCTTGCGCCCTAAGATTTTCACCTTTTCCGTTCTCTGTCGAACAACTTTCATGGAACTTTCTTTCCGGATGAAAACACGCTCCGAACATGGCTTGACGAGATCTTCGTTCAAAGCCACGTGATTTCTATAGTCGCAGACTCGAAAAGTTACCCCAGCATTGGCAGACTGTTGTAAATACTGAAGGAGAAAGTATTATAGATGATTAAAGTCTCTGCTATGCATATCTGTTGTGCTTATTAAAATTACGGAAAGACGCTGCGAACTTACGCACTAACCCATTAGTTCGCGCCTGCAGACGGACAGCCCAAAGAACAGATTTGAAGCGGGCTGCCGTGGCGCCTTCCCGAGGAACTTTTGTTAGCAACTTCCAATGAATTCCACGCACGTGTTGACGTTTGCTGCGTCACGAACTGTTCCCATATTAGACACCTGTAATGTGAGTTAAGAACTTGATGAGATGCCGTATCCACTGAAGCCTGTTTATTTTCTGCAGGTCTTATAGTTTTTGCGCAGGTATCTTCTGTAACTCCAGAGGTACTTATGAATAGCCATGTATAAAGACATTGCGTTCTCTTTAGCCATTGTGTATGTGATGTAAAGATGATAATTGTTTTGTTTCAAGCACTCCAGGGCAACTTACTCAGTCTTTGTATAAACGACAACTGTCATCATTATAGCCGTGGTAAAAAAAAATTTATGCCAATAAAAGCAATTATGATGCATTTTATTTATATTCCTGCAGCTGGTATACCTAATATAGTTCTTTTTATTGATTTCAAATGTTGCACTACAGCATTGTTTACAGTTATTCTCCTTTCCAGACACAGCTGTAGTTGTAACCGTTTACTTTGTTTTCCCGTCCTTCTTTCACTATATGGTCTATATGTCAAAACTTCTTTTGGTATTCTTCCTTCTTATATTCTTTTTAGATGTGGTAGCCGCTTTCCTTTACTTTAGCTGGTTATATCTTCTATTCAGTTGTCTCTGTATATCATTTTCATATCGGTATATTCTCTGTCCACTGCTTTCAAGAATCTCAGTTCTGTTCCATGTGTCTTACTAAGGTATTTGGTATTCGCTGTGCTGTACGATAATACTGGCGTAGCCATCAATTTATAACCTTTCATTCTCGTTCCTTTTCTCGTATTTCTAGATAATGTTTTTCGAATCTTTGCACATATGGTCTGGTATATAAATATACAGTTTATACATACCTGGTCCCGCCGGAGGTTCGAGTCCTCCCTCGGGCATGGGTGTGTGTGTTTCTCCTTAGGGTAATTTAGGTTAAGTAGTGTGTAAGCCTAGGGACTGATGACCTTAGCAGTTAAGTCCCATAAGATTTCACAGACATTTTTAATAATTAAACTGATAGTATTCCAAGCGCTGCATTGCGGGCTGCATACATCGCAGGACGCTGAAACATCGTAGGTATGTTCATTAATCGGTACGCTCGCTGAGTATGCTGAAAAAATAATAGTTCCACTTTCTGCCGCCAGGTGAAAATATGGCGATGTAAGCAGTCAGAATGTGGTGTGGGCACAGGAAAAGGGGAGGAACGATCAAAGATCAAACACATGATAACGGTGGTTCTGCCACATGTTTTAGAATATAGTAATATGGTACCTGTATGTTCAATATGGTCTGACTCAGCAATATGTTTATCCATAACACGGCATGGGCGACACTTGCGTATCCAGTGTAATCAGAGCGATATGTTTCCAGAACGTCGTTGTGTGCTATCCTTCAAATCAGGAGATGTCCGGATAAAACCCTGATAAACACGATTTTTAAGATATCCCCACAACCAGAAGTATCATGGATTTAAGTCGGGGGATCTGGACGGCCACACATCTTGAAATTGCCTAGAGATGATGCGGTCGTTACCGAAGGCTTCTCGCAGCAGATCGTTCGCCTGGTAAGCGACATGTGGCATGACCCCATTTAGCATGAAAATATTGACGTGGACACAGTTGTTGGAATCATGCGAATGAGCCGCCTCTCTCTCCCTCTTGTACCACTAATTCATCTGTTTCTTGGAATTTCTTGATCATATTCTGTTTATTGACGTGGGGCCTCTTCGCAGTTGTTTCTGTCGGCGACATTCCCGCAACGCAGTGATCTTATTGCTACCGTTCTGATAAAACAATTTTACCACAAGTGCACGACCTTTCTTCTCAATTGCCATTGTGTTTTGTACGGAAAACTTCAAACTTCTTAACCTATTACACCAACAGTCACTTCAAAAAAGAAATGAAAATTCGTCAACAAGAGACAAACAGCATACTGACGTAAAAACAGGAAACATTTCACATTCTGAATGCTTGCAGCGCCATATTTTCACCTGGTGACAGAAAGTGGAACTATTGTTTTTCCAGCATACTCCGCAAGCGCGCCGATTAATGAACATACCCACATACCTTCGATATTTCAGCATTCTGAGATGTATACAGACCTCAGAAGTGGCACTCGGAACACTATCAAGTTAATTATAACCACCTGACACACACACACACACACACACACACACACACACACATATATATACACTCCTGGAAATTGAAATAAGAACACCCAGATTTCATTGTCCCATGAAGGGGAAACTTTATTGACCCATTCCTGGGGTCAGATGCATCACATGATCACACTGACAGAACCACAGGCACATAGACACAGACAACAGAGCATGCACAATGTCGGCACTAGTACAGTGTATATCCACCTTTCGCAGCAATGCAGGCTGCTATTCTCCCATGGAGACGATCGTAGAGATGCTGGATGTAGTCCTGTGGAACGGCTTGCCATGCCATTTCCACCTGGTGCCTCAGTTGGACCAGCGTTCGTGCTGGACGTGTAGACCGCGTGAGACGACGCTTCATCCTGTCCCAAACATGCTCAATGGGGGACAGATCCGGAGATCGTGCTGGCCAGGGTAGTTGACTTACACCTTCTAGAGCACGTTGGGTGGCACGGGATACATGCGGACGTGCATTGTCCTGTTGGAACAGCAAGTTCCCTTGCCGGTCTAGGAATGGTAGAACGATGGGTTCGATGACGGTTTGTATGTACCGTGCTTCTATTCAGTGTCCCCTCGACGATCACCAGAGGTGTACGGCCAGTGTAGGAGATTGCTCCCCACACCATGATGCCGGGTGTTGGCCCTGTGTGCCTTGGTCGTATGCAGTCCTAATTGTGGCGCTCACCTGTACGGCACCAAACACGCATACGACCATCATTGGCACCAAGGCAGAAGCGACTCTCATCGCTGAAGACGACACGTCTCCATTCGTCCCTCCATTCACGCCTGTCGCGACACCACTGGAGGCGGGCTGCACGATGTTGGGGCGTGAGCGGAAGTCGGCCTAACGGTGTGCGGGACCGTAGCCCAGCTTCATGGAGACGGTTGCGAATGGTCCTCGCCGATACCCCAGGAGCAACAGTGTCCCTAATTTGCTGGGAAGTGGCGGTGCGGTCCCCTACGGCACTGCGTAGGATCCTACGGTCTTGGCGTGCATCCGTGCGTCGCTGCGGTCCGGTCCTAGGTCGACGGGCACGTGCACCTTCCGCCGACCACTGGCGACAACATCGATGTACTGTGGAGACGTCACGCCCCACGTGTTGAGCAATTCGGCGGTACGTCCACCCGGCCTCCCGCATGCCCACTATACGCCCTCGCTCAAAGTCCGTCAACTGCACATACGGTTCACGTCCACGCTGTCGCGGCATGCTACCAGTGTTAAAGACTGCGATGGAGCTCCGTATGCCACGGCAAACTGGCTGACACTGACGGCGGCGGTGCACAAATGCTGCGCAGCTAGCGCCATTCGACGGCCAACACCGCGGTTCCTGGTGTGTCCGCTGTGCCGTGCGTGTGATCATTGCTTGTGCAGCCCTCTCGCAGTGTCCGGAGCAAGTATGATGGGTCTGACACACCGGTGTCAATGTGTTCTTTTTTCCATTTCCCGGAGTGTATATATATACTCCTGGAAATGGAAAAAGAACACATTGTATATATATACACAAGAACACAGTGTATATATATACTCCTGGAAATGGAAAAAGAACACATTGTTGACACCGGTGTGTCAGACCCACCATACTTGCTCCGGACACTGCGAGAGGGCTGTACAAGCAATGATCACACGCACGGCACAGCGGACACACCAGGAACCGCGGTGTTGGCCGTCGAATGGCGCTAGCTGCGCAGCATTTGTGCACCGCCGCCGTCAGTGTCAGCCAGTTTGCCGTGGCATACGGAGCTCCATCGCAGTCTTTAACACTGGTAGCATGCCGCGACAGCGTGGACGTGAACCGTATGTGCAGTTGACGGACTTTGAGCGAGGGCGTATAGTGGGCATCCGGGAGGCCGGGTGGACGTACCGCCGAATTGCTCAACACGTGGGGCGTGAGGTCTCCACAGTACATCGATGTTGTCGCCAGTGGTCGGCGGAAGGTGCACGTGCCCGTCGACCTGGGACCAGACCGCAGCGACGCATGGATGCACGCCAAGACTGTGGGATCCTACGCAGTGCCGTAGGGGACCGCACCGCCACTTTCCAGCAAATTAGGGACACTGTTGCTCCTGGGGTATCGGCGAGGACCATTCGCAACCGTCTCCATGAAGCTGGGCTACGGTCCCGCACACCGTTAGGCCGTCTTCCGCTCACGCCCCAACATCGTGCAGCCCGTCTCCAGTGGTGTCGCGACAGGCGTGAATGGAGGGACGAATGGAGACGTGTCGTCTTCAGCGATGAGAGTCGCTTCTGCCTTGGTGCCAATGATGGTCGTATGCGTGTTTGGCGCCGTGCAGGTGAGCGCCACAATCAGGACTGCATACGACCGAGGTACACAGGGCCAACACCCGGCATCATGGTGTGGGGAGCGATCTCCTACACTGGCCGTACACCTCTGGTGATCGTCGAGGGGACACTGAATAGTGCACGGTACATCCAAACCGTCATCGAACCCATCGTTCTACCATTCCTAGACCGGCAAGGGAACTTGCTGTTCCAACAGGACAATGCACGTCCGCATGTATCCCGTGCCACCCAACGTGCTCTAGAAGGTGTAAGTCAACTACCCTGGCCAGCAAGATCTCCGGATCTGTCCCCCATTGAGCATGTTTGGGACTGGATGAAGCGTCGTCTCACGCGGTCTGCACGTCCAGCACGAACGCTGGTCCAACTGAGGCGCCAGGTGGAAGTGGCATGGCAAGCCGTTCCACAGGACTACATCCAGCATCTCTACGATCGTCTCCATGGGAGAATAGCAGCCTGCATTGCTGCGTAAGGTGGATATACACTGTCCTAGTGCCGACATTGTGCATGCTATGTTGTCTGTGTCTATGTGCCTGTGGTTCTGTCAGTGTGATCATGTGATGTGTCTGACCCCAGGAATGTGTCAATAAAGTTTCCCCTTCCTGGGACAATGAATTCACGGTGTTCTTATTTCAATTTCCAGGAGTATATATATATATATATATATATATATATATATATATATATATATATATATATATATATATATATATATATATAGGGAGATTCATCTGCCCCTACCTATCGGCTTTATGCGTCACACAAAGCCCTCAACTACTACCAACATGATTTAAATATTTTTTCACTCGCTACACACAAACTATTAGTCCTATAGTAAACGTGAACAGGACCATTTTGTAGGAAATTTAATGTAGCTTCATTTTGTACTGTGATACGTTTTCGCTGGAGACCACAATTTTGGAAAAAAATGTTCAAATGTGTGTGGAATCTTATGGGACTTAACTGCTAAGGTCATCAGTCCCTAAGCTTACCCTAGATTATCCTAAGTACAACACACACACCGATGCCCGAGGGAGGACTCGAACCTCCGCCGGGACCAGCCGCACAGTCCATGACTGCAGCGCCTGAGACCGCTCGGCTAATCCCGCGCGGCACAATTTTCGAGTTATAAAGAAAAAAGTGTACGTTTTTCTTGAATAATTCGAAAACTACAGCCTCTACGAAAAACATATCCCAGTACAAAATTTAACTACAATAAATTTCCTACAAAAAGATATGTTCATTTTTTTCTGTAAGGCTAATAGTCTGGGCACAGAAAGCAAGAGAATACGAAAATATTGTATATGGTATTTGAGGGCGTTGCGAGTTGCATAAAACTCAGCGGTCGGGGTAGCTAAAACACCCCTGTATATTGTTCCTAATGTAGATTTACAGCGTAAACTGCCTGGTTTCAAGTATATGTTAACAGATGAGCGACAGTATTAGTTATAGTCGTTTATTTTCCATAGAATAAAAATATTGTGGTACGCTTTGAGCGTGTGCCTAAATGTTGTGATTGGTTGCAGGCGCCGATGGCGACGCTACTCGTGCTGTGGGCGGCGGCGGCGCTCGCGCTGTCCCGCAGCGTGACGGCGCATAGGGAGCACAAGGTACGTACAGCGCACTCTGCACACAGCCGCCATAACTACACAGTTATTGCAAAGGCATAAATAAACTAACTATTCTCGGACAATCAAAACAGTGCCATACTAGCTTTCAATAACAACCAGTCGCTGCTATAGTATATATGTCTCCTGGAGCTCCCCTGAGTTGAGAGAAGAGCTTGCACACAGACGAAAATACGGAAATACCGCGAGAAATACGCACATAAAAAAAAATTTTGCATCCCCTCGGTTCCGAGACTTACGGAATCAGTACAGAAAACTGGAATAGAGATCAACACAAACACCATTTCCGCCCTTTTTACTGCTTATAAAAACCACACATTGCATGTTGTACTACCATACAGCGAGACCTTCAGAGGTGGTGGTCCAGATTGCTGTACACACCGGTACCTCTAATACCTAGTAGCATTTCCTCTTGCACTGATGCATGCCTGTATTCGTCGTGGCATACTATCCAAAAGTTCATCAAGGCACTGTTCGTCCAGATTGTCCCACTCTTCAACGGCGATCTGACGTAGATCCCTCAGAATGGTTGATGGGTTACGTCATCCATAAACAGCCCTTTTCAATCTATCCGAGGCATGTTCGATAGGGTTCACGTCTGGAGAACATGCTGGACACTCTAGTCGAGCGATGTCGTTATCCTGAAGGAAGTCATTCACAATATGTGCTCGATGGGGGCGAGAAGTGTCGTCAATGAAGACGAATGCCTTGCCAATACGCTGCAGATATGGCTGCATTATCGGTCGGAGGATGGCATTCACGTATCATACAGCCGTCACGGCGCCTTCCATGACAACCAACGGCGTACGTCGGCCCCACATAATGCCACACCAAAACAGTAGAGAACCTCCACCTTGGTGCGCTCGCTGGACAGTGTGTCTAAGGCGTTCAGCCTGACCGGATTGCCTTCAAACACGTCTCCGACGACAGTCTGGTTGAAGGCATATGCGAAACTCATCGGTGATGTCAATCCTGAGCGGTCCATTCGGCATGTTGTTGGGCCCATCTGAACCGCACTGCATGGTGTCGTGGTTGCAAATATGGACCTTGTCATGGACGTCGGGAGTTGAAGTTGCGGATCATGCAGCTTATTGCGCACAATTTGAGTCGTAACACGACGTCCTGTGGCTGTACGAAAAGTATTATTCAACAGGGTGGCGTTGCTGTCAGGGTTCCTCCGAGCATCAATCCATAGGTAGCGGTCATCCACTGCAGTAATAGCCCTTGGGCAGCCTGAGCGAGGCATGTCATTGATAATTCCTGTCCCTCTGTATCTCCTCCATATCCGAACAACATGGCTTTGGTTCACTCCGACTCGCCTGGACACTTCCCTTATTGAGAGCCTTTCCTGGCACAGAGTAACAATGCGGACACGATAAAACTGCGGTATTGACTGTCTAGGCATGGTTAAATTACAGACAACACGTGTGCGGCTGGTCCCGGCGGAGGTTCGAGTCCTCCCTCGGGCATGGGTGTGTGTGTTTGTCCTTAGAACAATTTAGGTTCAGTAGTGTGTAAGCTTAGGGACTGATGACTTTATCAGTTAAGTCCCATAAGATTTCACACACATTTGAACATTTTTGAACAGGCAACACGAGCAGTGTACCTCCTTCCTGGTGGAATGACTGGAAGTGATCGGCTGTCGGACCCCCTCCGTCGAATAGGCGCTGCTCGTGCATGGTTGTTTACATCTTTGGGCAGGTTTAGTGGCATCTCTGAACAGTCAAAGGGACTGTGTGTCTGATACAACATCCACAATCGACGTCTATCTTTAGGAGTTCTGTGAACCGGCCTGATGAAAAACTTTTTTTGATGTGTGTACATACTTTAACGTAAATGCTAGTGATAGCCAAGTCTGCAGGTTGCAGTGTTCTATTTGATCACGAACGGCACCTCAATACGTTGCATGTATCAGTCGTGGCCAGAACAATGCTCCATGTGGTTGGTATTGCATTATGTCGGAGCTAAGTGAATTCGGAAGTGGGCAAATTGTTGTTGCTCACATGGTAGGTGCTTCCGTAACCAAGGAAGTCGAAATGCTTTGTGTTTCAAGAGGCACCACATCGAAGTTTTATACCGCAAACATGGAAAGCGGAAAAACATCATCTGCCAAGTCACAACGCGGACAATAGTGTGCAGAACCGAATGTCGCACTCGAGACGTTTTCAGCACCAAAACAACACGAAGATAGCAATATAAGGAGGAAATTTCAGGGCGAGATGAAATCCAAATCCACTCTTCAGGTGTGCAAGTGCACCGTAACAGGGAAACGTGGTGCCGAAGCCATAAAACGTGGATGCAAGCCGGCCGGGGATGGTGCTGTATGTGTAGACGAATTCGTGTTTTAAGTTCTCTGACGTTCCCGTAGTGCCTTGAAGAGATTATGATGGTGCCTTTAGACTTGAATTACACACATCAAAGCCGGCCGGTTCTAGGCGCTACAATCTGGAACCGCGCGACCGCTACGGTCGCAGGTTGGAATCCTGCCTCGGGCATGGATGTGTGCGATGTCCTTAGGTTTAAGTAGTTCCAAGTTCGAGGGGACTGGTAACCTCAGAAGTTAAGTCCCATAGTGCTGAGAGTCATTTTGAACCTGGATGCAATGGAAGAAAGTAGGGTAGAAGGATGAGTCTTGTTGCACAGTATTTCCAAATTGTGCCCAGTTAACTCTCCAAGAGTGAAATATGACAGGATTTCGGTGATGATTTGGCCAGCCATATCGTGGTATTCCAGGGGGCACATGGTTACTGCGCAAGGTCGTATTATAGCGAAGGTTTAGACTGGGGTGACAATAGTATGGGGTACCTCCTAATATCGTGTGGGGCCTCCTTTTGGCGGGAGTATTGCAGCAACTAGATGTGTCATGGACTCAATAAGTCGTTGGAAGTCCTCTGCAAAAATATTGATCCATGCTGCGTCTATAGATGTTCATAGTTGTGATACTATTGTTGGTGCAGGATTTTGTGCACGACCTGATAATTACAGGGTGTTTCAAAAATGACCGGTATATTTGAAACGGCAATAAAAACTAAACGAGCAGCGATAGAAATACACCGTTTGTTGCAGTATGCTTGGGACAACAGTACATTTTCAGGCGGATAAACTTTCGAAATTACAGTAGTTACAATTTTCAACAACAGATGGCGCTGCAAGTGATGTGAAAGATATAGAAGACAACGCAGTCTGTGGGTGCGCCATTCTATACGTCGTCTTTCTGCTGTAAGCGTGTGCTGTTCACAACGTGCAAGTGTGCTGTGGACAACATGGTTTATTCCTTAGAACAGAGGATTTTTCTGGTGTTGGAATTCCACCGCCTAGAACACAGTGTTGTTGCAACAAGACGAAGTTTTCAACGGAGGTTTAATGTAACCAAAGGACCGAACAGCGACGCAATAAAGGATCTGTTTGAAAAATTTCAACGGACTGGGAACGTGACGGATGAACGTGCTGGAAAGGTAGGGCGACCGCGTACGGCAACCACAGAGGGCAACACGCAGCTAGTGCAGCAGGTGATCCAACAGCGGCCTCGGGTTTCCGTTCGCCGTGTTGCAGCTGCGGTCCAAATGACGCCAACGTCCACGTATCGTCTCATGCGCCAGAGTTTACACCTCTATCCATACGAAATTCAAACGCGGCAACCCCTCAGCGCCGCTACCATTGCTGCACGAGATACATTCGCTAACGATATAGTGGACAGGATTGATGACGGCGATATGCATGTGGGCAGCATTTGGTTTACTGACGAAGCTTATTTTTACCTGGACGGCTTCGTCAATAAACAGAACTGGCGCATATGGGGAACCGAAAAGCCCCATGTTGCAGTTTCATCGTCCCTGCATCCTCAAAAAGTACTGGTCTGGGCTGCCATTTCTTCCAAAGGAATCATTGACCCATTTTTCAGACCCGAAACGATTACTGCATCACGCTATCTGGACATTCTTCGTGAATTTGTGGCGGTACAAACTGCCTTAGACGACACTGCGAACACCTCGTGGTTTATGCAAGATGGTGCCCGGCCACATCGCACGGCCGACGTCTTTAATTTCCTGAATGAATATTTCGATGATCGTGTGATTGCTTTGGGCTATGCGAAACATACAGGAGGCGGCGTGGATTGGCCTCCCTATTCGCCAGACATGAACTCCTGTGACTTCTTTCTGTGGGGACACTTGAAAGACCAGGTGTACCGCCAGAATCCAGAAACAATTGAACAGCTGAAGCAGTACATCTCATCTGCATGTGAAGCCATTCCGCCAGGCACGTTGTCAAAGGTTTCGGGTAATTTCATTCAGAGACTGCGCCATATTATTGCTACGCATGGTGGATATGTGGAAAATATCGTACTATAGAGCACTATTCGCCAGACATGAACCCGTGTGACTTCTTTCTGTGGGGACACTTGAAAGACCAGGTGTACCGCCAGAATCCAGAAACAATTGAACAGCTGAAGCAGTACATCTCATCTGCATGTGAAGCCATTCCGCCAGGCACGTTGTCAAAGGTTTCGGGTAATTTCATTCAGAGACTACGCCATATTATTGCTACGCATGGTGGATATGTGGAAAATATCGTACTATAGAGTTTCCCAGACCGCAGCGCCATCTGTTGTTGACAATTGTAACTACTGTAATTTCGAAAGTTTGTCTGCCTGAAAATGTACTGTTGTCTCAAGCATATTGCAACAAACGCTGCTCGTTTAGTTTGTATTGCCGTTTCAAATATACCGGTCATTTTTGAAACACCCTGTATGTCCCATAAATATTCGATGGAATTCATTTTGGGCTATCTGGGTGGCCACATCATTCGAAATATCCAGAATATTCTTCAAACCAACCACGAACAGTTGTGGCCTGGTGAATTCCATCGTTGTTTGGAAACGTGAAGTCCATGAATGGTTCCAAATGGTCTCCGCGCAGCCGAACATAACCATTCCAAGTAAACGCAGCCCACACCATTGTCGAGCCATCACCAGTTTCACCGTGCCTTGTTGGCAACTTGGGTGCATGGCTTCGTGGGATCTAAACCACACTTCAACCCTAGAAACCGTGTAGCAAACGGTCGTCTGCTGCCATAGTCCATTAACGCCACATTTCGCTGCTCTCTCCTAATGTATACGTTCGTCTTGCATCCCACATTGATTTCTGCGGTTATTTCACGCAGTGTAACTTGTGTATTAGCACTGACAATTCTACGCGAACGCCACGGACTCGGTCGTTAAGTGAAGGCCGTCGGCAACTGCGTTGTCCGTGGTGACAGCTAATGCCTTAAATTTGGTATCCTCGGCACACTCTTGACACTGTGGATCTAGGAATATTGAATTCCCTAATGATTTTCGAAATAGAGTGTTCTATGAGTCCAGTTACAAGTACCATTCCGCGTTCAACGTCTGTTAATTCCCGTCGTGTGGCCATAACCACGTCGGAAATCTTTTCATATGAATCACCTGAATGCAAATGACAGCTCCGCCAGTTAACTACCCTTTTATAACTTTTGTACGCGATACTGTCGCCATATGTAGCTGTAAATATCGCTGTCTCATGACTTCTGTCACCCCAGTGTGTGTGATCATTTTGGCTGATCATGTCCATCCCATGGTGCAACGTTTGTTCCCCAGTGGTGATGGAGCGTTTCAAGACGACAGGGTCCTGGTCAAACAGTTCGAATCGCCATGACTACTTTTGTGAACACAAGGATGAATAGTCACATCTCCTCTGGCCACTGCAGTCTCTAGATCTCAATATACTTATCCTTTGTCGTTTACTTTAGAGAGAAGTGTTCGTGATTGTAATCCAATTCCATCATTGTTACCTGCACTTGAAACTAGTTTGCAGGTAGAATGAACCTGTATTTGTCCATTTCGAGACACGTGGACGCTCTTTTGAATGCCAACTGGTTTCCTACACCGTATCAGCCATTGTAATGTGTTGTGTGTTTGCTGTCCCCATATTTTTGTCCAGCCCCTGTACTTATTCAACACACCACTGTGAAGTGCATGGAAAAGGATACTTATCATTGTTCCACATGCTTGGCTAGCTTACTGTTGGAGCTGCGTGTGGAACACGGCAAGACTGACTGCTTTAATATCTCTGTAATTGGTCTAATCTAGTCTTCGCAGTGCCTACGCAAGTGATACATAGGGAGCTGAAGATATTCGCTAGATTCTTCACGTAACACTCGCTCTTGAAGCTTTGTAAGTAGACTTTGACGGGAGTAATTGGGGTAATTTCCATGACGTTCTGTCATGAAGCAAACAAATATTTGATCACTTGCGCTACCCATCACGTTACGATCAATATTCCATGTTGGTCCTATCCGGTATCGGTCCCATAAACATGAGAAATATTCTAAGATGAGACGCATAAGTGTTATCTCAGCAGTCGCCTTTGTAGACAGACTGCATTACCCTAGCATCCTGCCAATGAACCCAAATCTGCCTACAGTTGTCACCGAGCGAGGTGGCGCAGTGGTTAGCACACTGGACTCGCTTTCGGGATGACGACGGTTCAAACACACGTCCGACCGTCCTGATTTAGGTTTTTCATGATTTAACTAAATCGCTTCAGGCAAATGCCGGGATGGTTCCTTCTACATCTACATCTACGTGGTTACTCTGCAATTCACACATAAGTGCCTGGCGGAGGGTTCATCGAACGATTTCCATACTACTTCTCTACCATTCCACTCTCGAATGGCGCGTGGGAAAAAGGAACACATAAATCTTTCCGTTCGAGCTCTGATTTCTCTTATTTTATTATGATGATCATTTCTCCCTACGTAGGTGGGTGTCAAAAAAATAGTTTCGCATTCGGAAGAGAAAGTTGGTGATTGAAATTTCGTAAATAGATCTCGCCGCAAAGGAAACCGCCTTTGTTTCAGTGACTGCCACCCCAACTCGCGTATCATATCAGTGACACTCTCACTCCCTTCCTTTGGCTGGGCGCGGCCGACTTCCTTCCCCATCCTTCCCTAATCCAATGTGACCGATGACCTCGCTGTTTGGTCCCTTCCCCCAAATCAACCAACCTACGGTTTTCCCTTTGTGAACATTCCATATCTTATCCATACAGACTGTCACATCTAGGAATTTTTACGATTTGACTGTTCCCAGTTGTGAGTCACTGATTTGTAGTTATATGGTACTGCCTTTCGCGTTTTTTGAAGTGCAAAATTTTACATTTTTGTATGTTCAAAGTGAATTGTCAGTATTTGCCCCACTTTTTAATCTTATCGAAATCTGACGGAAGACCAGTGCAGCTTTTTCTCATTACAGAAACTGCATCATCCACAAAATATCTGTGGATGCTATTAATATTGTCCGCACGTCAGTAATATAAATGATGATGAGTAAGAGTCCCCTTACCCTTTCCTGGGTTCAGCCTGAAGTTTATTTCACGTCTGCCGATGACCCTCAATCATTATAACATGATATGTTCTCCGTACTAACAAATATTCAATATAGTCGCAAATTTTGTTTGGTACCATATATTATTGTACTTTTATTAATAAATGTTGGCACAGTACAGATTCAAATGCTCTTTGGAGGCCAAGAAATATTGCACTAATAGGACAATCTTATTCCATTACTTTTAGGTTGTCGTGTGGGAAAAGCTGCGAGATAATGCCCGCATGACCGATATTGGTGGGAGTGGTGGAGGTCATTCTATTTGAAGTCTGAACTCAAAAAATGTTCTAAAACACATGAGCGTCAATGATACTGAGCGGTAATTTTGTGGACCACTTCTACTACCCTTCACGTAGGACAATGTGCTTATTTCTGACCACTGGGTGCAGTTTTTTGTTCGCTGGGTCAATGGATATTATTCTTCAAATGGACGCTATCTGAGATGCATATCGCGTAGGGCCCCGCGATCATTCAGAAGTGCCGCAAAAGGACGTGGCGTGGACTCGAATAACGTCTGAAGTAGTGCTGGAGGTAACTGATACCATCCTGCAGGGCTGTCCTTAAATCCTTAAGAGCACAAGGGGGTGGAGATCTCTGCTGAACAGCTCGGTGCAAGGCATCCCAGATATGCTCAATAATGTTCATGCCTGGGAGTCTGGTGGCCAGAAAAAGTGTTTAAACTCAGAATTTGTTCCTGGAGCCACTCTGTAGATTTGATGTTTTACCAAATTCCTAATATTCACGGTTCACTCGTCAAATGGTCGCACGGGAAAATCCCTAATTCGTCGCTACCTCGAAGATGCTGTGTCCCATCGCTCACGGCTTTATGGACAACCCTGCAGGATTCTTGCTGACAGTTCCCTCCAGCACAACTTCAGACATTAATCAAGTCCATGCCACATCATGTTGCGGCACTTCTGCGTGCTCGCGGGGGCCCTACACCATATTATGTTCAAATGGCTCTAAGCACAATGGGACTTAACATCTGAGGTCATCAGTCGCCTAGACTTAGAACTACTTAAACCTAACTAACCTAAGGACATCACACACATCCATGCCCGAGGCAGGATTCGAACCTGTGACCGTAACAGCAGCGCCGTTCCGGACTGAAGCACCTAGAACCGCTCGGTCCCAGCGGCCGGATACACCAATTAGGCAGGTGTACCAGTTTCTTTGGCTCTTCAGTGTATACCTGCTTTGTTTACAACGAAGCTCCAGGGACCGATGGAATACCTGTCAGATTCTATATAGAATTTGTAGCTGGGACAGCGCCCGTTTGAACAAAAATATTCTGGAACAAAAAACTGCGCTCAGTGACTGGATGAAAGCGCATCCTCCTATAAGAAGTGTTGCAAAAGTGATCAACAAAAATACCGCCCAATATCATTGAGTCCTTATATTGGAGTCTAAACAGCGAGCATCGGAGGAAGTCAACTAGAGAAGTTGTCGAAGTATCGTGGAAAGAAATTGACAGGTCGTAAGAATGCAGCGTCTCGCGGCGATAACATTGCATAGAAGGCCAAATATTTAAAACTTCAGTGGAATTTTAACCGTTTGACCCGGTTGGAAACGCGAGAACTTTTTATTCAAAATGACAACTCGCCTGAAAATTCAACAACTTGTAATTACCCATTTCGCCGAGAAAGCCTGAAAGATCAAATCACGGTAAACTAGTTGCCGGAACAGTTGATGTCAGACTAAGATTGATTGTAAGCATCGTCACAAGTTCCTTTCGTTAGAGCTAGAACGTCGCAGAGACGAGCATCCAATTCCAATGGCAGACTCCAGAAAAAAGACGTTGTCTACCAGGGAGAGGTTTACTGTCAAAATCTTGTAACAGACGGTCCAGGAAGAGTCAAGCAACATTTACTTCTGCCCATATTCACTAGTTGTCCAAAACGTTCCGAGACTGATTTTATTTCTGACGTGCAAGCGACGTCAGCGCAGTAACTACGGTAGGAGCTTGAAGTAACAGCTCAAAATGTTCAAATGTTTGTGAAATCTTATGGGACTTAACTGCTAAGGTCATCAGTCCCTGAGCTTACACACTACTTAACCTAAATTATCCTAAGGACAAACACTCACACCCATGCCCGAGGAAGGACTCGAACCTCCGCCGGGACCAACCGCACAGTCCATGACTACAGCGCCTTAGACCAAGTAACAGCTGTAAACGGCTGAAACAGAAGTGCATTAGACCAGTCAGCGCCGGCCGCGGTGGTCTCGCGGTTCCAGGCGCTCAGTCCGGAACCGCACGACTGCTACGCTCGCAGGTTCGAATCTTGCCTCGGGCATGGATGTGTGTGATGTCCTTGGGTTAGTTAGGTTTAAGGAGTTCTAAGTTCTAGGGGACTGATGACCACAGATGTTAAGTCCCATCGTGCTCAGAGCCATTTAGACCAGTCAGTAGGCAGTGTTAAGTGATGGGCTGCGGCCGTAGTGGCTCTGAGCACTATGGGACTTAACTTCTGAGGTCATCAGTCCCCTAGAACTTAGAACTACTTAAACCTAATTAACCTAAGGACATCACACACATCCATGGCCGAGGCAGGATTTGAACCTGCGACCGTAGCGGTCGCGCGGGCGGCCATAGTGTATCAACGTTGTGTCACGATTTGCAATAGAGTACCATCTTCATATCAAGTGTGCAAGATATTCCCCAGGATGTTTTGCAGAAGAGGAAAACGTGTGCAAAGTTTGTCCCACACACCTTGACTCCAGAACAAAAACAACGACGCGTGGTCGCCTGTCGCTACTTGATTGATACGAAGAACGCGGACAGTTCTTTTCTGAAAATAATAGTCTCGGGCGACGACATCTGGTGTTATCTATACGAACCTACCACAAACTAAAAAGTGCAGGATGGGTTTCTGATAATTCTCCACGACCGAAGAAGACGCAAATGTGATGCGCGAGTTGAACAACATCCCAAAGAAGGACTTTTCTGAGAGTTTCAAATGGTTGTCTTAATATTCTGTGCGCTGTTCTCAAGTGAGGAGAGACTGTAGATCACCTGAAGCATTAAAGCCTTCATATTAACGTCTCTATTTTTTTTAGTATCTGCACAGGCGTGACAACGCTGCTAAACAGCACTGGCTGCGCAAGGTACTGTACGGGCCGACGGTGATCGACAAGCCGGAGAACAGAGCTCCAAAGGGGGATATGAAAACCTGGCATGCGAGCCAGTCTGCTGGGAAGCAGAAAGTCCGAAACCACGCGAAGACGTGCACGGGGATGAACACAACACACGGGAGGCGCGGGTGGCTGACGACTGAGCACAAGGAAAAGGCACACGGCAGCAGGCTCAAGGCGAGGTCGGCGGTAGTTAACTCTGCGTTACAACTGCTCTGCCCGGCCTACTGTTGTCCGCAGCTGCAATACTTTCATTAGAGGGTCTGCACATACAACGCGTGGTGTGGACGGCTCCGTGGACGTGTGACACCATGGGAAGATTGTCACACCTCCCCGTATCCACATCTCACCCCTTCTCTTGACGGCTCTGCGAAGGTCCGAAGCACGACGCCCAGCATCGAAGTCACGTAGTTTTCTTGTGGGTGACTGAGGAAAACATATCTGGCACACCGCTACTCAGAATCGACACGAAAAATCCTTAGAAGGTGTCATAATGGGGATGAATGGGATGAGCTCTTCTATTTGGGTGACCACTTTCACACGTTTCGCCGTCGAAAACGACAGTTTACAGTGAGATGCGCAACAGGATGACGTTCTTGATATCGTTTGACACTGCTGACACACCCGCCTGATTCAACCCTTCTCGAAGGACATAAAATGGTGTAGCGTGACCGAAAATTTTGTTGTGGTAAACAGGGTAGACCAGTAGAGACCGTTCAAAACCATTCGATGAAATATGAAAGGCTTGCATACCCCGCTGGTGGGTAGGCATCGGTAGTCTCTTACGGAGATATTTTTAAAGTGCCCAGCAAAGGTGCGCAGATGGCAGCGAGGGTGTTGACGAACTGGGAGGTCTTGAAGACACACTTTACAGTTCTATTTACGTGGTGTGTATCTATGCCCTCCCCCCCTCACCACCCCCTCCACTTCCCAATCTCTGCGCCCACACCCACACCAGTGATTCCACCCAAAGGGGTGAGAGGACGTTCAATAGGGTTGCAGTCCCGTGACGGCATACAAGAAGGTTGTCAAGAACGTCGTGTCCCGTTGCACAACGCTCTGCAAATTGTCGTTTTCGATAGCGAAATGTGTGAAAATGAACACTCTAAAGGAAGAATGGTTTCCCCCTCCCAGCCCCTTGCCCTTTATTATACCACCCGAGGCTTTTTGTGTGTTGACTCTAAGCGACGATGTGTCCGAAATTTGTTCCTCGCCCAACCATAAGAGAAATACGTAATTTGAACGCTGAGCGTCGCGGTTCTCCCCATTTCACAGAGGTGATGGTAAGTTCCTATGGGACCAAACTGCTGATGTCAGCGATCCCTAGGCTTACACACTACTTAATATAACGTAAACTAACTTACGCTAAGGACAATACACACACCCATGCCAGGGAGGCCGCGCGAACCGTGGCAAGGCACCGTAGACCGCAAGGTTAGCCCGCGCGGCTTTCACAAAGGTGTCGAGGTTCGCAGATGGGGGTAAGGGGAGGTGTGACGATCTTCCCATAGTCTGACACCTCCAAAGGTGTGTTGGGAAAAATTACGGTGAAATTTGGTGCCAATGTGGAATCATTAACCCAAGTTACACGTCACATGGACGTCTGAGCGCTGGCATTTTCACGCATGTGTCGACGCCTTGCTGTTTAAAGAATCACTGAGCCCGAGGGTGACGTCGCAGGGCGCCATTATTTTGCACCATTATGCAGGAAGGCTGTCGCACGTTCGGGACAAGTTAAGACCTTCTGCGTATCAATGGGAAAAAACCGGAAAACTGGAAGCAGGGCTCGCTTTTTGTAGGTTCCGCACAAACTTAATTGTGTACCGATATGTCATCCATAGCTTTTGATGAATGAGTTTGTGAGTATTAAAATATGTGACATAACTGATCTATCTTTTGAATGCATTGACTTAGAAGCTTAAATGTTTTACCCTACCAATGACCAGAAGACCTTAGTATTAGATATACACTCCTGGAAATTGAAATAAGAACACCGTGAATTCATTGTCCCAGGAAGGGGAAATTTTATTGACACATTCCTGGGGTCAGATACATCACATGATCACACTGACAGAACCACAGGCACATAGACACAGGCAACAGAGCATGCACAATGTCGGCACTAGTACAGTGTATATCCACCTTTCGCAGCAATGCAGGCTGCCATTCTCCCATGGAGACGATCGTAGAGATCCTGGATGCAGTCCTGTGGAACGGCTTGCCATGCCATTTCCACCTGGTGCCTCAGTTGGACCAGCGTTCGTGCTGGACGTGCAAACCGCGTGAGACGACGCTTCATCCAGTCCCAAACATGCTCAATGGGGGACAGATCCGGAGATCTTGCTGGCCAGGGTAGTTGACTTACACGTTCTAGAGCACGTTGGGTGGCACGGGATACATGCGGACGTGCATTGCCCTGTTGGACAAGCAAGTTCCCTTGCCGGTCTAGGAATGGTAGAACGATGGGTTCGATGACTGTTTGGATGTACCGTGCACTATTCAGTGTCCCCTCGACGATCACCAGAGGTGTACGGCCAGTGTAGGAGATTGCTCCCCACACCATGATGCCGGGTGTTGGTCCTGTGTGCCTCGGTCGTATGCAGTCCTGATTGTGGCGCTCACCTGCACGGCGCCAAACACGCATACGACCATTATTGGCACCAAGGCAGAAGCGACTCTCATCGCTGAAGACGACACGTCTCCATTCGTCCCTCCATTCACGCCTGTCGCGACACCACTGGAGGCGGGCTGCACGATGTTGGGGCGTGAGCGGAAGACGGCCTAACGGTGTGCGGGACCGTAGCCCAGCTTCATGGAGACGGTTGCGAATGGTCCTCGCCGATACCCCAGGAGCAACAGTGTTCCTAATTTGCTGGGAAGTGGCGGTGCGGTCCCCTACGGCACTGCGTAGGATCCTACGGTCTTGGCGTGCATCCGTGCGTCGCTGCGGTCCGGTCCCAGGTCGACGGGCACGTGCACCTTCCGCCGACTACTGGTGACAACATCGATGTACTGTGGAGACCTCACGCCCCACGTGTTGAGCAATTCGGCGGTACGTCCACCCGGCCTCCCGCATGCCCACTATACGCCCTCGCTCAAAGTCCGTCAACTGCACATACGGTTCACGTCCACGCTGTCGCGGCATGCTACCAGTGTTAAAGACTGCGATGGAGCTCCGTATGCCACGGCAAACTGGCTGACACTGACGGCGGCGGTGCACAAATGCTGCGCAGCTAGCGCCATTCGACGGCCAACACCGCGGTTCCTGGTGTGTCCGCTGTGCCGTGCGTGTGATCATTGCTTGTACAGCCCTCTCGCAGTGTCCGGAGCAAGTATGGTGGGTCTGACACACCGGTGTCAATGTGTTCTTTTTTCCATTTCCAGGAGTGTACATTTCAACGTGACACCTCTGGCCGTTCCTGAGCAAATGGGGTCTTAACAGACGGACATACAGACTGTCGGATAACAAAGTGATCACACAAGGCTTCGTTCGTACCGGTTGAGCCATGCAATCGTATAAATGACGGAGTTTCAAAAAAGTGGCCCTTTAATTTTATTGCACAGTGTATCTTCATCCGTAATGTCCAAGCTGGCCGTACTTGAAGGTGTAGTACTCCACCCAGTCTTTTGGTTTCCTGCACCTTCATGTGTCTGACTGGTTTGTCTTGAGCACGTGAGAGATGCAACAAACAAACCGCTTTATTAGGGAATCGCACAGGATAAAATTTATAATATTTTCAACCGGATGGCGTAGACAGCTTTCTCCACTTTCTCCAAAATCTTCGGTAAAGTTCATGTGGTGACAGGAATGAAACACTATCACACAAATTTGTTCCAGATCCAGAATGGCGGACTGCTTGTTATAGGCCGACACCACAAATCAGATAACGTCCGGAAATTGAGGAAGAGGTGGGCGTATTCAGCGTGGGGCAGGACAACTCCCATCTAAATAGACTTTGCGAACAGATCTCGCAATCTACCCCGCCAAACAGACAGACGTATTAATTTTGAGTCTCTAGAAAGCCCGAACAGGTAACAGATACTTATTAGTAGTAAACGTGCCTAGAACCATTAATCGTGAAACCGCAATACTGTTTCTTCAATACCCGCGGAAGTAACATGAGTAGCACCCCTCTCTCTCACCCTCACCAGCTGAGGTTCTAAGTATGCTGTTGGAGGGACAACATGTACGAGGGCGGGCTGAAAAGTTCTCGATATTGGTTGTGGTGTTACATATCATGAATATTACTCGGTTGACATTCCCGCTTCGCTGACGCAAGTTGGAATCTTCTGCCACTAGCGGGCTCCAACAGTAGCGTGTTACATGGCAGTGTGTAACGTAACTACGACTGTGCTTGAGAAACGGCGTGCTGCAATCGAGTTTCTAACCTCAGAAACGCGCGTGGTTTCACCATTTTGACCCCGAAAACAAGAGAGCATCTGTGGAGTTCCGTCACAAACCGACGCCAAAAAAGTTCTAGGTCATGTCATCATCAGGCATAGTCATGTTCATAGTGTTCTGGGATTTTGAGGGTATGGTACTTTTGTACACACATCAAAAAAAGTTTTGCATCACCCCGGTTTCCAGAACTCCTCAAGATAGACGTTGACTGTTGATATTCTATCACAGACAGAGTCCCATTGTATTTTCAGATTTGTCACTAAACCTGCCCTAAGATGTAAAGTACCATGCATGAGCAGCGCCTATTAGACGGAGGGGGCCCGACAGCTGATCAGTTCCAGTCATTCCAACAGGAAGGAGGTACACGGCTCGTGTTGTCTGTAGTTCAACCATGCCTAGACGGTCAACACTGCGGTTCAATCGCGTCCGCATTCTTACTTTGTGCCAGGAAGGGCTCTCAACAAGGGAAATGTCCAGGCTTCTTCGAGTGGAACATCTACATCTACATCTACATCTACATGACTACTCTGCAATTCACATTTAAGTGCTTGGCAGAGGGTTCATCGAACCACAATCATACTATCTCTCTACTATTCCACTCCCGAACAGCGAGCGGGAAAAACGAATACCTAAACCTTTCTGTTCGAGCTCTGATTTCTCTTATTTTATTTTGATGATCATTCCTACCTGTGTAGGTTGGGCTCAACAAAATATTTTCGCATTCGGAAGAGAAAGTTGGTGACTGAAATTTCGTAAACAGATCTCGCCGCAACGAAAAACGTCTTTGCTTTAATGACTTCCACCCCAACTCTCGTATCATATCTGCCACTCTGTCCC
This sequence comes from Schistocerca gregaria, assembly GCF_023897955.1. Lineage (NCBI taxonomy): Eukaryota > Metazoa > Arthropoda > Insecta > Orthoptera > Acrididae > Schistocerca > Schistocerca gregaria. The sequence goes on from NC_064931.1 coordinate 756,645,752, forward strand.
CTATTAGGTAATAATACAAAACGAGCTGCCCTTTTTTGCACCCTCTCGATGTCCTCCGGCAATCCCACCTGGTAAGGATCCCACACCGCGCAGCAATATTCTAACAGAGGACGAACGAGTGTAGTGTAAGCTGTCTCTTTAGTGGACTTGTTGCATCTTCTAAGTGTCCTGCCAATGAAACGCAACCTTTGGCTCGCCTTCCCGACAATATTATCTATGTGGTCCTTCCAATTGAAGTTGTTCGTAATTTTAACACCCAGGTACTTAGTTGAATTGACTGCCTTGAGAATTGTACTATTTATCGAGTAATCGAATTCCAACGGATTTCTTTTGGAACTCATGTGGATCATCTCACACTTTTCGTTATTTAGCGTCAACTGCCACCTGACACACCATACAGCAATCTTTTCTAAATCGCTTTGGAGCTGATACTGGTCTTCGGATGACCTTACTAGACGGTAAATTACAGCATCATCTGCGAACAGTCTAAGAGAACTGCTCAGATTGTCACCCAGGTCATTTATATAGATCAGGAACAGTAGAGGTCCCAGGACGCTTCCCTGGGGAACACCTGATATCACTTCAGTTTTACTCGATGATTTGCCGTCTATTACTACGAACTGCGACCTTCCTGACAGGAAATCACGAATCCAGTCGCACAACTGAGACGATACCCCACAGCTCCGCAGCTTGATTAGAAGTCGCTTGTGAGGAACGGTGTCAAAAGCTTTCCGGAAATCTAGAAATACGGAATCAACTTGAGATCCCCTGTCGATAGCGGCCATTACTTCGTGCGAATAAAGAGCTAGCTGCGTTGCACAAGAGCGATGTTTTCTGAAGCCATGCTGATTACGTGTCAATAGATCGTTCCCTTCGAGGTGATTCATAATGTTTGAATACAGTATATGCTCCAAAACCCTACTGCAAACCGACGTCAATGATATAGGTCTGTAGTTAAATGGATTACTCCTACTACCCTTCTTGAACACTGGTGCAACCTGCGCGATGTTGTTCGGATATGGAGGAGATACAGAGAGACAGGAATTGTCGATGACATGCCTCGCTCAGCCCGCCCAAGGCCTGTTACTGCAGTGGATGACCGCTACCTACGGATTATGGCTTGGGGGAACTGTGACAGCAACGCCACCCTGTTGAATAATACTTTTCGTACAGCCACAGGACGTCGTGTTACGACTCAAATTGTGCGCAATAGGCTGCATGATGCACAACTTCACTCCAGACGTCGATAACGAGGTCCATCTTCGCAACCACGACAACATGCAGAGCAGTATAGATTAGGCCTAACAACATGCCGAATGGACCGCTCAGGATTGTCATCACGTTCTCTTCATCGATGAGTGCCGCAATACCTCCAACAATAAAATCTTCCGAGACGTGTTTGGAGGCAATCGGGTCAGGCTGAACGCCTTAGACACACTGTCCAGGGAGTACAGCAAAGTGGAGGTTTTCTGCTGTTTTGGTGTGGCATTATGTGGGGCCGACGTACGCCGCTGGTGGACATGGAAGGCGTCGTGACGGCTGTACGATACGTGAATGCCATCCTTCGACCGATAATGCAACCATATCGGCAGCATATTGGCGGGGCATTTATCTTCATGGACGACAATTCGCGCCGCCTTCGTGCACATATTGCGAATGACGTCATTCATGATAACGACATCGCTCTACTAGAGTGGCCAGCATGTTCTCCAGACATGAACCCTATCAAACATGCCTGGGATGGATTGAAAAGGGTTGTTTATGGACGACGTGACCCACCAACCACTCTGAGGAATCTACACCGAATCGACCGAATCGCCGTTGATGAGTGGGACAATCTGGAGCAACAATGCCTTGATGAAGTTGTGGATAGTACGCTACCACGAATACGGGCATGCATCAATGCAAAAAGACGTGCTTTTGGGTATTAGAGGTACTGGTGTGTACAGCAATCTGGACCACCATCTCTGAAGGCCTCGCTGTATGGTGGTACAACATGCAGTCTGTGGTTTTCCTGAGCTTTAAAAAGGGCGGAAATGTTTATGTTGAGCTCTATTCCAATTTTTTGTTCAGGTTCCGGAACTCTCGGAACCGAGGTGATACAAAGCTTTTTTTTATGTGTGTAATTCAATCGTAAAGACACCATCATAAGCTCTTCAAGGTACTACGGGAACGTCAGAGAACTGAAAGCACGAATTCGTCCACATATAGAGCACCATCTCCTTTAGCATGACAATGCCAGATCACACACGAGCGTTACGACCTCTGCACCAACCCGACGCCTTGGGTTCACTGTCATCGGTAATTCTTCATACAGTCCGGACTTGGGTCCATCTGATTTTCATCTGTTCCTAGAACTTAAAGAATATCTTCGAGCACTTCTCGGTGGAAGAGATGAAACGGTGCAAGCAGTGATGAGGTTGTGGCTCCGTCAAGGAAGTCAGACATTCTGTAGTGGCGGTATCAACTAACTGGTTTCTCATTGGTAGAAATGTGTTTGTCCCCAGGGTGACTATTATGAGAAACAAAGATAAAAACATGAAAATAAAAATGTAGAATGTTAATGACGTTTGTTTTACTTAAAAAGCTTTAAGACTTGCAACATTTAAATTCGAAGGCATTGATTTTCAGCACGGCCTCGTAGTATACACCGAATGCCCTTAGTCACTGTGAACTTGGAATTCGACTGGGCCTCCATCTACTGCACTATGTATTCCCAAAAAGTAGTTAATAATATACTGACTTGGAAGACTATTTATTGCCTGTTGAACACAAACGTTCCCGTGGCGAAATAATATACACTATTGAAACTTACAAAATGCACTCTAGCGTGGGCATTAAAGTAGACCTGTAACTGGTTAGAGACTGTCGAAGCTCCGGAAGAGCTGACACCGAATCTGCAGACTCTAAAATGTGGATTTAAGCTGTGTGGCAGGCTACCAGCGTTGTGCGTGGGTCAATGTTGCAGTGTGCACAGTACACAAAATGTCACCATAGGATTTAATTCTCTATCACTATAAACTGAGCACTGCCCTTTGTTGATAAAAAGTGACCATTCAATAGGCAGTAACCTGTGCGAAGGAATGCATTTTCAGCTCTTTCAATCTGCGCGTGCACGTCACTTCCAACAAAGAATATAGGTAGTAATTTAAGACAAAATGCTGTCGTTCCCGGACTGGAAAACTGGAAAACAACGTAGAGTAGAAAATGTTTACAAACAAACGTGTAAATAGAGACGTAAGCCAAAATATGCTGCATTAAATCTTCAGTCGCTATTTTTCAAGAGCATGACTGCAAGGATAATCAACGTGATCCCTGTTCTAGTCTCCTTCTTTCTTCTTTTAGTTAGCTTTAATCTCGTTTCATACGGTCTCCGCTGTATTCCAGGATTTAACAGTTTTATTTAATGTTTAACTCTCTTGCTGTATGCCTTCGAGGCGCTGCAGCCATCAGTTACTTACGGAAGGGAAGTCGTGTGCTACATCAGTCTGGAAATTGTGCAAACTTTGTTCTTTGTGGAATGGTATTTTAACTGTTTTAAATTTAGGACCAGTCCAGCGTAAACTATCGTGGACAGCCACCTAAAAAACACTTCACACTGGCCGGTGCAACAGCTGCGGTCGTTAATCCGCCAGACGGATTCCATCTGTGTCTGGCTCTCCTTCCAGTATCGCCAATTAGCGCACTGCGGGACACGAACAGGTGTCTCTGTTCTAGCACTAGAGGTATGTTCTGCCCGTCATTATAAACTACGTGTGTGTCAGGGAGAGGTGGTTGGTAGCGTATACTGATGTTTTCCTTGTTGTACTCACGAATAGAACGTGTGAAGATATACTGAGTTTACTCTAATATTAGCTGTGGGATAGGTATCTATAAAAATGAAGGATATTAATAGACAGTGTCCTGAATTAATTGAGTAACCGTTTACATGTACAGAAATGGAAACGTACATGAAACTCAACTTTAAGAGATTGCCACCAAACACTTTTCACACTGTAACGAGCAAGCGACACATTGGTAATGCACGGGATTCTTCTTCGTGACCCATCAAAGCGGCGTAGCAGTGCGACACTGTACTTGCATTCGAGAGGACCATGGTTCCAATTCCTGTACAATCATCCAGGTTCAGGTGTCCCTGAATCGCTTAAGGCAAAATCCGGAAAGGTTTACCTCAGAATAACATGGCCGATTTTCTTCTCCATTCAAAGCTTGTTCTCCTTCTCTAAGGAGAATTAACTGGGCGTGAAAACGTAACGTGCTTCGCATTCGGGAGATCGTGGTTCACATCCCCGTCCAGCCTCTCAAATTAAGCTTTTCCGCAGATTCCCTAACCGGCATAAGACAAATTCCGCGATACTTCCCTTAAAAAGGACGCTGTCGATTCCTTTCTCATTCCTTTCACTATCCTGTCTTATGCAACCATAATATGACGGCTGTTCGGAAAATAAGTTCCGATCGGTCGCGAAATGGAAACCACTGTGAAAATCCGATGAAGTTTTGCACAGATGTGTTGGGTAGTGCCTCTAGTATGTCCATCGAACGCGGCACATCGCTCTTTTCAATTCTGTGAGCAGATCAAGATACCTAGAAGATAATGTTCCCCGCCAAGCTCACATAACATAACTGTCATGCGTTTCGTTCTTCATGACAATTCTCGGCCGCACTCTGCAGGAGCAATGAAGATGCTCCTTCAGCGTTTTCAGTGGGAAGTGTTGGATCATCCACAACAAAGCCCGTAACTGTCTCATCTCTGCTCACATGAACCGCTGTCTGTGAAGACATTTTGGCACAGACTACGAGCTGTAGGTGAGCGTAGAGAATTGGCGGACCGGAACCGCACGACTGCTACAGTCGCAGGTTCGAATCCTGGCTCGGGGATGGCTGTGTGTGATGTCCTTAAGTTGGTTGGGTTTAAGTAGTTCTAAGTTCTAGGGGACTGATGACCACAGATGTTAGGTCCCATAGTGCTCAGAGCCATTTGAATCGTAGAATTGGCGGAGAGCACTGGCGGCTGCCTTCTATGACGAGAGCATTCGAATGTTAGTGCAACGCTACGATAAAGGTCGAAGTCGGATCGCCAACTACGTAGGGAAATCGCTGTGAGGTGCAGCTAACTATTGCAAATAAAACAGTTTTAATTTTTGCAATAGATTGGAACTTACATTTCGAATAGCCTCTTATTTTTCCCTTGCTCGTGATAGACAAGGGGACTTCAAAAAGTAAGTTACACGTTATTATGGAAGGCAAAATAACTTTTATTCTGTGCTGCACTACACTGGAAAGTGACACAGATGCAGGGCACTATTTTTCAGCAAAGTCAAAAACGTCTGTCAACAATGATCGGAATATTCCACCAGTCGTTCAGGCCCTCGACGACAGAAATGTGCTCCTTGGTCACGGAGCAATCGAGAACCGCTGTATGAACGTTCTCTTCGTTGGAAAATCTCTTTCCCCTAGATGTTCTTTCAGCATGCTGGATAGGATTGAAGTTGCACTGTGCAAGATATGGACTCCCCGGTCACCATAACCCACGTCTGTGCAGAATTAGTCAATTTGTTGGCACCATTTGCATTTGCATTTGGTATATACCGCCGCGTGCTTCAACTTTTGGAGTACGATTCCATTTGGTGCGTCATTGCACTCGCACACAATTATGAACCTCTTATCTGTACCACAATATAAATGTATCTTCAGGAAACCCGGAACACGTATTCTCTTCTGACACTGCACCACTCTGGTTGCGCAATGGACTTGGCGTGACCGGACACGCGAAACTTACTTTCTGAAGTCCTTGCGCGTCTGTAAATAAATGTTCACTTAATCACGATTACTTGTTAGATTGTCTTGTCAACGAAATATGATTGGTTGTAGTGAATCTGGTACAAGATTAGAAAGTATTTGATGCGGGATTAGAGAAAAAGATAGGCAAAAATGTGGTACGAGAAGACTTCTAGTGTTCCAGACAGCGAGAATATAATATTCGATAATGTGATTTTAATACATTACATTGTTGTAGAGTATAATCGCTAATAATTACATAAGAACCTGTTTACATACTAGAGGAATCACGTAAATAAAACGTCAAGAAGGCATAGACAGCCTGGGGGAAAAAAGTGACGGAGTAGGAAGCAACATGAGGCGTTACGGATTGAGAAGGTACTTGATGTTATTCCAGTGATTGTAATATGGAGTCAGATTTATAAAGAACTTGGCAGAATGATGCCACTTGTCAGTATGATACACATCCTCTAGCCTGGATACTTGCACTGATTCGGTTGGGAAGAGTGTAGTAAAGCTGTTGCACCTTCTCCTGACCCAAGCTGGCCTATAACTCGTAACTGGTCCTTGATACTTGGATACGCTCACTGGGACGGGCTTGACGTCCGAGCTGATCACCATACATGTTCTATTGGGGACACTTGGCGACCTTGCTGGCCACGAGAGTAGCTGAGCATCATGGAGTCAGTTCATAGAGACACGTGCCATGTATGGACGAACATTGTTCTGCTGAAAAATGGCATCACGATACTGTCGCATGAGGAGTAGGCAGGATGGCCGGATCGTACCGTTGTGCTGTCAAAATTGCCGCAGTTATCCCTGAAATAAAAGTCACGCCTGAAGGCTTCCCACACCATGGCCCCAGGAGTACCGCCGCTGAGCCTCTCAAAAGCAATGGGAGATTGGTACTTTGCACGGGGGCTTAATTAAATAAAATGCAAATATTTTTTTTTGTTTTTTGTTGCTGTTTGTCCGGTTACGCAGTCTCGTAACCGATTGGCCCTGAATAAAATTAGTATGCAATCCGACTGCAGAGAATAACAACAAAGAATGAAAGGAAATTTCCATTAACACAATTAATTAAGTCCCCAGCAACTATAAAAGCTACGAAACAACAAAGCACAAATGTAACTGTTCTGTGTGTGGAAGTGTGATTCAACGTAAACATCTGCCACGATTCTTCCTCAATACGACAAGATTCTTTGAACGCCATTTACACTGAAGTAATTTAAAAAAAGCAGAAATACTATGATGGCACATAGAAACCAGAATTACACTCTAATACATGAACACAAGCTAGATGCTTTGTTGACTGAACCTGTGACCAAGAGGCATTGTTATTTAGGACTGAAATAAAAAAAATTTCTTTACCTTCATATATATTGACGAAAATTACACTCTGATCATTACAACATCCCCAATCCAAGAACATCTGGTGTCTTGCCCAACAGAACAACTAGTACTCTATCGACGTCTCAACAAGCACAGATCACGCCTACCTCAGAACTACTACTGCCCTCACCAACTTCTCAGCGGCAACTGCCAGTGGAGGCGGCTGAATAATACTCTTTGGCGCAATCTCTGGCGCTGTGATTCAGTGTAGCCACCTTTCAACCTCTCCACAGGTCGTCGCCATCCCGCCGACGATGGTCATCAGAGATAATGCAGAACCACTATTCATCGCTGAACACAATACATCACCATTCATCAGTAATCTATGCTTTCCAGTCACGGCACACTCCCAACGTGATCATTTGTGTTGTGGTGCTAATGGCAGCCTATGCACAGGACAGTGTTTTCCGAGTAAGGCTACTGCTAGTCACCGACCAATGGTGTGGGATGACACAGAATGTTGCACAGAGTTCTCGCATCAGACGTGAAGGGGTTACTATGTACAGTATGTGATCAAATGTATCCGGACACCCCCAAAACATACGTTTTTCATATTAGGTGCAGTGTGCTGCCACCTGCTACCAGGTACTCCATATCAGCGATCTCAGTAGCTATTAGACATTGTGAGAGAGCAGAATGGGACGCTCCGCGGGACTCACGGACTTCGAATGTAGTCAGGTGATTGGGTGTCACTTCTGTCATACGTATGTACGCGAGATTTTCACACTCCTAAACATCCCTAGGTCCACTGTTTCCGATGTGATAGTGAAGTGGAAACATTAAAGGACACGTACAGCACAAAAGCGTACTGGCCGACCTCGTCTGTTGACTGACAGAGACCGCCGACAATTGAAGAGGATGTTCGAACATTATGAATTACCTCGAACAAAACGGTCTATTGACACGCAGTCAACATGGGTTTAGAAAGCATCGTTCCTGTGAAACACAGCTAGCTCTTTATTCACATGAAGTGTTGAGTGCTACTGACAAGGGATTTCAGATCGATTCCGTATTTCTGAATTTCCGGAACGCTTTTGACACTGTACCACACAAGCGGCTCGTAGTGAAATCGCGTGCTTATGGAATATCGTCTCAGTTATGTGACTTGATTTGTGATTTCCTGTCAGAGAGGTCATAGTTCGTAGTAACTGACGGAAAGTCATCGAAAAAACCAGAAGTGATTTCTGGTGTTCCCCAAGGTAGTGTTATAGGTCCTTTGCTGTTCCTTATCTATATAAACGATTTTGGAGACAATCTGAGCAGCCGTCTTCGGTTTTTTGCAGATGACGCTGTTGTTTATCTACTAATGAAGTCATCAGACGATCAAAACAAACTGCAAAACGAGTTGGAAAAGATATTTGAATGGTGCGAAAAGTGGAAGTTAACCCAAAATTACGAAAATTGTGAGGTCATCCACATGAGTGCCAGAAGGAACTCGTTAAACTTCGGTTACACGATAAATCAGTCTAATCTAAAAGCCGTAAATTCAACTAAATACCTAGGTATTACAATTACGAACAACTTAAATTGGAAGGAACACATAGAAAATGTTGTGGGGAAGGCTAACCAAAGACTGCGTTTGATTGACAGGACATTTAGAAAATGTAACAGACCTACTAAGGAGACTGCCTACACATCGCTCGTCCGCCCTTTTTAGAATACTGCTGCGCGGTGTGGGATCCTTACCAGATAGGACTGACGGAGTACATCGAAAAAGTTCAAAGAAAGGCAGCACGTTTTGTATTGTCGCGAAATGTAGGAGTGATTGACATAGAAATGACACAGGATTTGGGCTGGAAATCATTAAAAGAAAGGCGTTTTTCGTTGCGACGGAATCTTCTCACGAAATTCCAATCACCAACTTTCTCCTCCGAATGCGAAAATATTTTTTTGACACCGACCTACATAGGGAGGAACGATCACCACGATAAAATAAGGAAAATGAGAGCGTGTACGTAAAGATATAGGTGTTGATTCTTTTCGCGCGCTATACCAGATTGGAATAATAGAGAATTGTGAAGGTGGTTCGATGAAGCCTCTGCCAAGCACTTGAATGTGATTGGCAGAGTATCTATGTAGATGTAGATGTAATGTGTAATAGGTAGACATCTATCCAGACCATCACACAGGAATTCCGAACTGCATCAGGATCCACTGCATGTACTATGACAGTTAGGTGGGAGGTGAGAAAACTTGGATTTCATGGTCGCTGGTAAATGCCAAACGACGCCTCACTTGGTGTAAGGAGCGTAAACATTGGACGACTGAACAGTGGAAAAACGTTGTGTGGAGTGAGGAATCACGGTACACAACGTGGCGATCCGATAGCAGTGTCTGGGTATGGCGAATGCCCGGTGAACGTCATCTTCCAGCGTGTGTAGTGCCAACAGTAAAATTCGGAGGCGGTGGTGTTATGGTGTGGTCGTGTTTTTCATGGAGGGAGCTTGCACCCCTTGTTGCTTTTTGCGTGGCACTACCACAGCACAGGCCTTCATTGATGTTTAAAGCACCTTCTCGTTTCCAGAAGGATGTCAGTGGTCTCCCGTATCGAACTGCCATTACAGAGATTAGAACATAGTAGACAAGGGGTGAAAAAAATGGAAACATCAAAAACACATTGCCATGCCAAACAAGGTGGACGAAAACCGTTGGAATTCAAAACAGCTTCCAGTCATTTCAAATACAAGTCGTGTATTTTTTTTAAGGAATCTCATACCATTCTTCCTGCAAAATAGTGGTAAGTTCAGGTAACGATGATGGAGGCTGATAACAGTCATGCATCCTTCTCTCCAAAGTAGATCGCAGTGGCTCAGTAGTATTGAGATCTGGTGACTGGTGGCCAGGGGAGGTGTGTCACTTCATCCTCGTGCTCACAAAACCAATCCTGGAAGATGCGGACTGTGTCGACAGAGGTCCTGTCGTCATAGGACACAGCACAACCACCGGGGAATAAACGTTGTATCGTGCGATGGACGTGATCAACCATAAACGCCACATAATCTTTGACTGTAATGCGACCTTGTAGAATGGAATACCACGATATGGCTGTCCATATCATCACTGAACTCCCGCTATGATTCACTCTTGGGACGTAAAGTGGGACTGAACTTGGGAACAGTCTGAAATGAGACATAGTCCAAGTTTTATGGTGTCGGCACTTCGTTTTTCTGTTCCTGGCGTTTGCACATGAGTGGTTTTGGAATTCCAGCCCTTCCTGCCATTCCCAGATTATGAAGCAACCTTTGTGTTGTTTTGGTGCTGACAGGGTTTGCGAGTGCGAGATTCAGTACTGCAATGACTTTTGCAACTATCATCCTTATTTTTCGTCACAATTACGTTCAGTGACCGTCTGTCACAAACACTGAACACACATTTTTATCAGCATTGTCAATTGGTGGATGATGTTTGTTTGCTTTCCCTGTAGGTCGCACCAGCCTTTAAGAAGGGTAGTAGGAGTAATCCATCGAACTACAGACCTATATCATTGACGTTGGTTTGCAGAAGGGTTTTGGAGCATATATTGTATTCAGACATTATGAATCACCTCGAAGGGAACGATCTATTGATACGTAATCAGCATGTTTTCAGAAAATATTGTTCTTGTGCAACGCAGCTAGCTCTTTATTCGCACGAAGTAATGGCCGCTATCGACAGGGGATCTCAAGTTGATTCCGTAATTCTAGATTTCCGGAAAGCTTTTGATACCGTTCCTCACAAGCGACTTCTAATCAAGCTGCGGGCCTATGGGGTATCGTCTCAGTTGTGCGACTGGATTCGTCATTTCCTGTCAGGAAGGTCGCTGTTCGTAGTAATAGACGGCAAATCGTCGAGTAAAACTGAAGTGATATCAGATGTTCCCCAGGGAAGCGTTCTGGGACCTCTGCTGTTACCTGATCTATATGAATGACCTGGGTGACAATCTGAGCAGTTCTCTTAGGTTGTTCGCAGATGATGCTGTAATTTACCGTCTAGTAAGGTCATCCGAAGACCAATATCAGTTGCAGAGCGATTCAGAAAAGATTGCTGTATGGTGTGGCAGGTGGCAGTTGACGCTAAATAACGAAACGTGTGTGGTGATCCACATGAGTTCGAAAACAAATCCGTTGGAATTCTATTACTAGATAAATAGTAAAATTCTCAAGGCTGTCAATTCAACTAAGTACCTGGGTGTTAAAATTACGAACAACTTCAGTTGGAAAGACCACATAGATAATATTGTGGGGAAGGCGAGCCAAAGGTTGCGTTTCATTGGCAGGAAACTTACAAGATGCAACAAGTCCACTAAAGAGACAGCTTACACTACACTCGTTCGTCCTCTGTTAGAATGTTGCTGCGCGGTGTGGGATCCTTACCAGGTGGGATTGCCGGAGGACATCGAGAGGGTGCAAAAAAGGGCAGCTCGTTTTGTATTATCGCGTAATAGGGGAGGGAGTGTGGCAGATATGATACGCGAGTTGGGATGGAAGTCATTTAAGCAAAGACGTTTTTCGTTGCGGCGAGATCTGTTTACGAAATTTCAGTCACCAACTTTCTCTTCCGAATGCGAAAATATTTTGTTGAGCCCAACCTACATAGGTAGGTATGATCATCAAAATAAAATAAGAGAAATCAGAGCTCGAACAGAAAGGTGTAGATGTTCGTTTTTCCCGCGCGCTGTTCGGGAGCGGAATGGTAGAGAGATAGTACGATTGTGGTTCGATGAACCCTCTGCCAGGGACTTAAATGTGAATCGCAGAGTAATCATGTAGATTTAGATGTAGATGCTGTATAAATCTTCGATACATGCGTCTTAAAACAATGAACACTTCGACCTTCGTTATGGAAGTACCCGCCATCTAAACAACAACAATTTTCCCACGTTCGAATGCACTTAACTCCGACGTAATGCTCTCACAGTTACACATAACACTCTTCTGATTACAACTGACACTTGCAACGTATTGCACAAGTGATGTTCGTTGTCACAAATTACAGCGCAACCTGCAGGCTTGGCTGCCGTCTGCATTTATTTTCAATGGTGCATGTCTCGCTGTGCTTCCATATTTCTGTCCAAACCTTTATATGTGGTGTAAAATATGAAACCTTCGTATGGTTCTCGAAAGGAGCATGATCTCACTCTCTCTCTCTCTCTCTCTCTCTCTCTCTCTCTTCCTGATTTGTTTCGTTCCTCACAGTAACTATCCATTACATTACTCAGTTTATAACTTCTGTTAAAGTATTAAAGAATATAATTATTCTTCAGTTTTAACTTAACTTCTGGCATCTCTGCCCTTACTGCAGAAATCTACTTGAAAATCTGCATGCAATTAACCACAATTTGCTTGCATGACTAAGTCACATAAATATTTAACATGCTGTAACTAAATTGTTGCGCACTTAATGAGCAGCATCTTCCTGCGCTCATACGATTTCAGAAATAGGTTAATCGTAAATGTAATAAGGAAGGAAGATTAATCCTTTAAGTCCCGTCGACAACGGAGTCATTTGAGACGGAACACTGGCTCGGATTAAGGAAGAATAGGGTGGCCAATCGACCGTGCCATTTCAAAGTAACCATCTCAGCATCTGCGTTGAGCGATTTAGAAAAATCACTGAGAATCTAAATCAGGATGGCCGGACGGGGATTTGAACCGCCGTCCTCCCGCAGTTCAAGTGGCTCTGAGCACTATGGGACTTAACATCTGTGGTCATCAGTCCCCTACAACTTAGAACTACTTAAACCTAACTAACCTAAGGACATCACACACATCCATGCCCGAGGCAGGATTCGAACCTGCGACCGTAGCAGTCGCGCGGTTCCTGACTGCACGCCTAGAACCGCTCGGCCACTGCGGTCGGCAAGAAGAACAAACACAATCGATATCGGAAATGGATATCTCAGTCTTGACATATTACGGGTAGGTTATTTAATATGGATATACACAAGTGATTCCAAAGGAGTGAAGAAAAACGGGACATTTTTCGTTATTGACAAAGAATGTTTGTGTATGCCTTATTCGACACTAGAAAACTAGATATTAGTTAAGACAGTACCATCGTTCACGTAAGTGAACAACAATTTATGAAGTTTACTGTTTCATATAGCTAACAAGACCCATGAAGTTTGTAACCACAGTGTAACGAGAAGTAGCTCTTTTGAGACACTTTCATCGTCACTGAAAAAGTATTGTACCCATAGAAAATGCCTCCATAATATTTCTCACGTGTGGCTTGGCAGTACTTTTTCAAAGTAGCCTTAACACTAGATTACTAAACCCTCGTTACGGTTGCAGTAGGGTATAAAACAGGACATTTTGTGCTTAACTTGGTACGTAGTGTACAACTGGAGATCTAATAAGTGCAATTAACCAGTAACTAACCTAGAAATAATGACTTTCTTTTAACAAAATTTTGGGTTAGTACGCTTTACGATGGTGAGTAGCAATGAAACATTTTCCATCTTTAGTGATCTAGGGCTAATTTTCACACTTTGTTGCCTTCTTTTCACTAGTGGCTGGAATACACTTTCAGTACTGTGGTCTGACTAGAGGCATCTGAAAACCAAAATCTCTGACTAAACCATTCCGGTCGTGCTTGTGGAACCTACCCATCTCATATTGGTATTCGTACCTAATCTTCACGCTAAGGTCATCTGCAATTCATAAATGCATTTTAATTCCGAGTTTAAACATTTCACACAAGATTTTACAACTATGCTGATCCTACGACGATTGTTGGCAATTAAAGTAAGGTAGTGTTAAATTTCATCACAAAAAGGACAAGGATCCACAAGATAAGGAGTTTGTGCTTTCTTTGATTCATTTTATACTTGTCCGAAAGTCTTCTTTCTTACAAAGTTTATACTTTCAAATATTTAAATTTACGATGTGTAATTATTATTTAGTACTGTAACAGCCTCGATATTTTCGATACGTTTTCCGAGGCTAGTGCAAGGAGCGGGGAGTCGACATGCCGTACCGCTAGAGCTGACGCTGTGTTGCGGCGCTTCTCAGCCGATCGATGAACTTTTTCCAATCAGATCGGGCGAGCTTTAGTTATAGCTGACCTGGGAGGGCGCTCGCTTTCTCTGTTACTGGCCTTGGCACGCGTCGGATCGATCTTGGAGCGACTGAAGATTTCCGCAGTGCCTCCGTCTAGAGCTGCTCTCTACCGAAACTACGTTTCCGTAGTTTCGATGCTTTACGTAAATGACTAGTAAATGGTAGGATTACCAGTAGTATTTGTAGCACTGGTAGAGAAAGAAACATAAATGAATGTGTAAGAGACAGACTGGGAGCCGACGACTTCGCTTTGTTTGTTTATTTCGCACATAATTAGAACCGCGCGTCATTCAGCGTTACTAAATTGCGTATTTTATATCCTTGAGAATGCAAATTGCTGTGTATTTTATATAGTTAAGAATATAAATTGCATTTTACAAGTATTAAAAATTAGTTGATCGTGTAATTTCTGCGCTTTTATGTAACCAAAGCAATTACTACTGATGCAAGTACAGTTGACATTCACAAACATTAATATGTATATAATTTTATTGTTATTTTGTACTGGAGAGAAAGTTCTTCATCGTGATCAAAGGCAAATTTTTCCTGTTATTACTGATAACTGCGAAAGTTGTTTATGACAGAAACATGTTTAAGTTCGAAGAAGTATTGTATTGAGACGATGTTTGATATATTTTTGTTTCGTTTTTTGAGAAAACTGTGTATTTGTACTATAACATCCCTTTGTTTCACGTTACAGATCAACAATTTCCGAATGAAACCTGAATTAAACATTGGCAGTTTTCATTTGGAAATACTAGGAAGAAAAAAAGAGTTCATTGGGTTGCATGGCCCTTTATATATCCTCACTCAGATTCTAGACGGTTCTCCGCCACCGGTTTCTAGGGGAATCCAGTAAAAGACTAAGCGCATACGTAAACAAAGCGATTGATTTGAGGTAGCATACGGTAGGTATGAACGCACCTAGCATACAGGTAATGCAGGTACGACCTTAACTGACGAAGGCTACTAGGAAAACTGCCGTAGATTACGCTTACTTGTGGTAGTTTACGGTAGACTAAGGTGGTTTACAACTCTATCTCCACCTATGTAGAGCCTCTGTACATCTTCTTTTAAATAAATCACTTTGGTGTCAATTATGTCCTCATCTTATTGCCCCTAAATTCACAGCCCATCCTGTCGCCCACACTCCTAGCTAGGCCATTCTGTACATAAGTTTGACGTGAGGAAATTCGTTCCAATGGCGTAAAAATAATGTCTGATAGAAAGTGTTCAGAGCTAATTTCAATAAAAATTGTGCAGTATATTTTAAAACTAACGTGCAACCAAATTTACAAATTAAAAGTCGACGAAGCACAACGTAACCGTTAGTTTTCCTCGTCCGTATGAGACGACTTAAGTCTAGTGTCAGTGTCGTAACTTTCTGTGCATTAACAAATTCCGTACAAAACACGCTTCAAATGTTTTTAAATTTAAAATAATGGTCTTTCTCTCACGCAGCGCACTAGCAGTTGAAGCTGAAAACCTATGTCCTGCGTCCAGCCAGTGCTCTCTGGGAGGCTGCCTTTATACAGTCCAAACAGTTCCAGAAAAATCCTCTGACACACTAAAGTCCTGCCATTTATAGTTAGACTGAGACGGACTTCTTCTCAGTCACAATATTTATCTGAGAATCCGCAGACCGTCAATCAGAGCTCGAATAGCGACAGCGGATAGTTTAGACAAGTCCCATTGAGTCTAACTGAAGCTATAAACGATATTTATATATAGCTGACCAACTTGGGTTCTCCCAAGCACGAGACAATCCGCTGTATTACCTGTGCAAACTGTACTTCCTTCTTACAGACATTATAGTTGTATGACATCTTCGATAACCAAATTTAGAGCATTGAGAATTTGCTACATTTTGAAAGAAAAATCTAGAATGAATGTATCACTCTGCAACGAAATGTGCACTCTTTTGAAACTCCCTGGATGATTAAAACTGTGTACCACTCCGGGTCTCGAACTGGGAACCTTGTCTCTCGCAGGCATGCTCTTACCGACTTTTTTGTGTTTTCTCTCCATGTGTTTCTTCGTCGTTTTTAGGGTTGCATGCCTCAATCAGTAAAAGCGGAACCTTTATAGCACCGCATTGTTGTCCGTTTATCTGTCCGACTGTTAAGAAGGAACGGGTAGACGTGACAAACTGAAATTTATGTCGCACTCTAAGACTTACGGTCTCTTGGCGGTGCAAAAATTGAAAGCTTCTAAGTCAATTTAATCATAACATACAGCTATGTGTCACATATTTTGATACTCGCAACTCATCAAAACCTATAGGGTATTTCCTGTTGACCAAGAATCATGAAATTTGGCAATAAATACGATTTCACGATACAAGCGAAGGAAAAAATCCGAAAATCGTTAATCTGTAATTGTCTCACACGAAAAAAAAATTGTCATCTTTAATGCTCCTGCCTGCTCTCTCCGTCTGTTAAGACCCATTTTTCTCTGTAATAAATAGGGATATGAAATTACACGCTAATGTCTATCGTCCCTTAGCGGCGTACAAAATTCAAACTTGTAAGCAGTCCAATCAAAAGACACGGCCATTTATGACACATATTTTGGTACTCGCAAACTCAGTCATCAATATCTATACGGTATTTCTCTTCAACTTAGAATCATGATTTTTGGAAAGAAGCGAGGTTCACAATACAGGCAAAGGTTCAAAAAATGGTTCAAATGGCTCTGAGCACTATGGGACTTCACAACTGAGGTCATCAGTCCCCTAGAACTTAGAACTACTTAAACCTAGCTAACCTAAGGACATCACACACATCCATGCCCGAGGCAGGATTCGAACCTGCAACCGTAGCAGTCACGCGGTTCCGGACTGAAGCTCCTACAACCGCTCGGTCACAACGGCCGGCTACAGACAAAGGAAAAATATCCGAAAACTATTAAGTTGTAACTATATCACACGAAAAAAAATTCCCTTTTGTCAGGTTAAAATTTATTTGAAATAGTAAGATCTACGATCCCTTGCCTGTGCAAAAAATTTAAACTTCTACGTCAATGCAGTCAAAAGATTCTACCGCGTATGCCATATATTTTGATATCCTGCCAGTATCGATATCGGTAACAGGCATAAATCGTCAAAATTCTCGACTCCCGTGATGGATAAACCATCTACATACATGATGAAGTTTGTACGGAGCCCTCGATGCCAGTTTCCTCGACGCACTTATACGAAATTTTTCTTCCAATGTTCTATGCGAATGTCGCTTGACATCTCTCAAATTCCATCAGTGAGAACTTTATTCAGTTTTTTTATTACTGAGTGCGGACAGTCCCCTTCCCGAAAGCGCTGAGCTACCGTACCTACTGAGCTATCCATCCACCAGTCACGACCCAAGGACGGGTCAAGAGTCGTGCCTGGGTAGCTCAGTGGATAAGAGCAGCTCTCACCAAAGGCAAGGTTCTGAATTCGATGATGATGTTTGATTGGTGGGGCGTTCAACTGCGCGGTTATCAGCGCCCTTACAAATTCCCAACCTTTGCTCAGTCCAATCTCGCCACTTTCATGAATGATGATGAAATGATGAGGGCAACACAAACACCCATTCATCTCGAGGCAGGTGAAAATCCGTGACCCCGTCGGGAATCAAACCCGGGACCCCGGACTCGGGAAGCGAGAACGCGACAGCGAGACCACGAGCTGCGGACTCTGAATTCGAGTCCCAGACGTTTACATTACTGATCCTGATTCTCGTAGTATCTTCGCGGTAGCACAACTCTCAATTACCGCAATGTTGAAAATGTAAATCAATGTTAAGATGGTGTTCGCTCAAAGCTGTACACGACACGACCATTTTGATTGAATAAACACACACATTTATAACAATTTGTCCATTTTATTTGGACTGTTGAGCTCCGTGGCCGTGGATAATGATATTTCACTGAAAAAATACGGCAACCAGCCACTTTTTAACGACACAAACACTTTTCATCACGTATTTCGTGCAAAATACGTGATAAAAAGTGTTTGTGTCGTTGCAAAAAAGAAGAAAAGCCAGGAAAAAACAAGGAGAGGAGAAAGCTTGCTGCAGCATCCAAACTGCTGTCGAGATTGTACTACTGTAGTAACTGAAGATCCATGTAATTTGCCAGCTGAAGATGGGTGCAAACCCGAAATGCATATTGGCGTAAATAAAAAACGCATTAAAAAGTGGCTGGTTGCCGTATTTTTTCAGTGAAATAACACACATTTATTCTTCACTAAGTTCAGTTATTGATTACGGTGAGCAGTTTATCAACTAAAAGACTATATTAGCGCACTGAACCAGATCAGCACCTACAATACCTGACGGTCACAGTCCAATGTCGAGGTTAATTATAAGGACGATCAAGAAGTTTCGGTTTGAGGCGGTTGCTGCTGTGTGTACGGAACTTAGCACGACTCAGATGCGTGTACATGAGTACCGATATGTAGAGAAGAGATTGGTGTGACACTCGTGTCTTTCCGACGTGCGTTACGTGCGGAAAATGCGGGAACGTGAAGTAGACATCTACAGGAGAATGAAGAATGTGTACGGGGTAGTATGTCTGTCTAAAACCACCATTGTGGAATTGTGCGACAAGTTCCGTGCTGATCGCGATTCGACACAGGCAACGGCAAATCTGGAAGGCCAACTCCAATGAGAGACACTCGACCACACGCCCTGAAGTTATTATGTTTTCCCAGGTGATTATCACGCCTTCGGTCCCTTAAAAAAGGACTTTAAGAGTGGACAATTCCTGTCGGACGGGGGGGATGTGCAGCAGGCAGTTACTAACTTCTTCACGCAGCAGGACACGTTGTTTTACCAAACGGATATCTTCAACCTGGTGCATCGGTGGGACGATTGCCTCTATGCTCAAGGCGATTCTGCGAGTTTGGAATACCGATACTGGACTGTACGGCCTTCGAATGGAAACTTTTCTGTCGCCCATTATACTTAATTGTGGCACAAAACGCATTTCATATTCACACAAAATCGTCACAGTTCATACCTAGCACAATCCTGTATTAATTTATTAGAGAAAGGAAGTAAACTGTGGTAATTCAGTCAAGTCAGTCCATAACAAGCATCATTATGCTCAACAAACATTAGTTTGGATGACAATAAATTTCCATACCGCTTCTTAATTACAACACAGTTTAGTAAAAATGTTCGTTAATTTAGGTTATAGTAATCACTCAACAGAATTTGAATTTTAAAGTTCTTGTGTTTCGCTGCTGTCGGTGCACGTATTTCCTCGTACAGAACGTGTACGAGTGTGGCGTCAGCCAAAACTGAGAGAGCGCCCAATATAAGTCGTTCTCGTGGGCTTTCTAACAGCGAACTGGCAATTTTTGGTCTTAGATGGTCTTATAAAGACTGGCGTAGGAATAAAAAATGGTTCAAATGGATCTGAGCACTATGGGACTTAACTTCTGAGGTCATCAGTCCCCTAGAACTTAGAACTACTTAAACCTAACTAGCCTAGGGACATCACACACATCTATGCCCGAGGCAGGATTCGAACCTGCGACTGTAGCTGTCGCGCGGTTCCAGACTGTAGCGCCTAGAACCGCTCGGTCACTCCGGCCGGCGGCGTAGGAATAAACTGTTATTTTGAAAACTACATAATGCTTTAAAATGGCTGAGTTGGATTTTACTGTTTTTGATGTAGTACAAAAAGCAATATACACTCCTGGAAATTGAAATAAGAACACCGTGAATTCATTGTCCCAGGAAGGGGAAACTTTATTGACACATTCCTGGGGTCAGATACACCACATGATCACACTGACAGAACCACAGGCACATAGACACAGGCAACAGAGCATGCACAATGTCGGCACTAGTACAGTGTATATCCACCTTTCGCAGCAATGCAGGCTGCTATTCTCCCATGGAGACGATCGTAGAGATGCTGGATGTAGTCCTGTGCAACGGCTTGCCATGCCATTTCCACTTGGCGCCTCAGTTGGACCAGCGTTCGTGCTGGACGTGCAGACCGCGTGAGACGACGCTTCATCCAGTCCCAAACATGCTCAATGGGGGACAGATCTGGAGATCTTGCTGGCCAGGGTAGTTGACTTACACCTTCTAGAGCACGTTGGGTGGCACGGGATACATGCGGACGTGCATTGTCCTGTTGGAACAGCAAGTTCCCTTGCCGGTCTAGGAATGGTAGAACGATGGGTTCGATGACGGTTTGGATGTACCCTGTGTGCCTCGGTCGTATGCAGTCCTGATTGTGGCGCTCACCTGCACGGCGCCAAACACGCATACGACCATCATTGGCACCAAGGCAGAAGCGACTCTCATCGCTGAAGACGACACGTCTCCATTCGTCCCTCCATTCACGCCTGTCGCGACACCACTGGAGGCGGGCTGCACGATGTTGGGGCGTGAGCGGAAGACGGCCTAACGGTGTGTGGGACCGTAACCCAGCTTCATGGAGACGGTTGCGAATGGTCCTCGACGACACCCCAGGAGCAAGAGTGTCCCTAATTTGCTGGGAAGTGGCGGTGCGGTCCCCTACGGCACTGCGTAGGATCCTACGGTCTTGGCGTGCATCCGTGCGTCGCTGCGGTCCGGTCCCAGGTCGACGGGCACGTGCACCTTCCGCCGACCACTGGCGACAACATCGATGTACTGTGGAGACCTCACGCCCCACGTGTTGAGCAATTCGGCGGTACGTCCACCCGGCCTCCCGCATGCCCACTATACGCCCTCGCTCAAAGTCCGTCAACTGCACATACGGTTCACGTCCACGCTGTCGCGGCATGCTACCAGTGTTAAAGACTGCGATGGAGCTCCGTATGCCACGGCAAACTGGCTGACACTGACGGTGGCGGTGCACAAATGCTGCGCAGCTAGCGCCATTCGACGGCCAACACTGCGGTTCCTGGTGTGTCCGCTGTGCCGTGCGTGTGATCATTGCTTGTACAGCCCTCTCGCAGTGTCCGGAGCAAGTATGGTGGGTCTGACACACCGGTGTCAATGTGTTCTTTTTTCCATTTCCAGGAGTGTAATTTTGGATTATAGAAAATGTTGCTGGTTAGAAATTTAGAAAAATACATGGACATTGTTATTCTTCCGCAATGTGTATACCATTGTTTGCATATAAGACTGCCATATTCCAAATCGTGGTGAATTACTTGAAATTAAATAATTAAGAAGTTAACAAATTAATGCTGTCTCTCGCTTTGTGCACAAAAAATTAAGTAAGAAAAATAAGTAGTCAAAGTTTGGACTCTAAGAATAGGTATGGCGTGATCTGCGATGGAAATTGGGATGCTTATGAACTTGAATGGAAATTATCTATTCAACTATTTTCTGATAATTCAAAGCATCGTACACGAAAGTGGGACCGCCAGACGTTCTGTTGGTATGGGTCACTTTTCTCAAATCCTATTTAGCTCAAAGTGTTTTGCATGTAACGAACTGTAATACTGACACAAGTAATTGTATTTTCTAATTATGAGTGCCGTAATAAAAGTTATTTACATCAAAGTAAAGAGAACAAGTAAACTGATAATCTGAACAATAAATTCAAGTGAAATTATATCTAAATAAGACCTTAAGATTTTCAAAAAATGGGTCAAATGGCTTTGAGCACTATCGGACTTAACTTCTGAGGTCACCAGTCCCCTAGAACTTAGAACTACTTAAACCTAACTAACCTAAGGAAATCACATACATCCATGCACGAGGCAGGATTCGAACCTGCGACCGTAGCGGTCGCGCGGTTCCAGACTTAAGATTTTCATGTAAGTGTCATATTCAACAGAGAAATATATTGAAAATAACATAAAAATTAGCAAAGAAATGATTATTTTTGGGAGTAGAAAAAACATAACATTTGGGAAGAATCCATCATGCTATATCACTGACCGGCACACCGTTTTAATCTGTCAGGAAATTTCAAAATTGTCTGACTATCCTATTTCTTCAAATGTACTCCTGGAACAGATATACGAATATTTCGATGTTCTTACTAATCGTAATTATTATATGTAACAATTCACGCGGAGTAATAGTGTTGTTCCGAATCAACGTTACGAATCAACAAGTTCGCTATTTATTGGACAAAATTCTAACGAGTTATTGTACAGCCCGTGGTATTGTAAAGTGGACCAACGCATCGGCCGCTATCTTTAGTGGCGTTTATCAGGGGATATATAAATTTAATGTGCTGTCTTCATTCCTACACCTGTAATTCATTAAAGGGAGCGTAATAAAACTCCTTGCATGATATATAATCGTTAACGAACCTCAGCTCCTTTTCCTTCTCTCTCCCTCTCCGACCTTCTCGCTCTCTCCCCGCTCCCGCTCACTACATCGATCATACGATAAATCTCATTTACGATCTTTTAGGAGTTATACGGACAGGAGCGAAAACTGTTTGGTAGAATTAAAACTGTATTGCGCCAGTAGCGTTACATACCGTAGGTAATATGCAATAGTATCCGAAAGTTGTTTCATCTTTTTTTCAATACGACGCGGTCTACAACCCAGAAGAATGTTATGGTAATCGACTCTGACCATGAGAACCTATTAGAAGATAAGTTTCCTGCTCGTCATTACCAAGTGAAGTAGCCGGTCTCTGTAGAAAGTGAGCATTCAAAGCCAGTTTGTCTACGGATGACTCGACATTAAAGCTAAAATAGTGAATATTGCTCATAGCTAAAGATTTAAATAGAAACAGCCCGCATCTCGTGGTCGTGCGGTAGCGTTCTCGTTTCCCACGCCAGGGTTCCCGGGTTCGATTCCCGGCGGGGTCAGGGATTTTCTCTGCCTCGTGATGGCTGGGTGTTGTGTGATGTCCTGAGGTTAGTTAGGTTTAAGTAGTTCTAAGTTCCAGGGGACTGATGACCATAGATGTTAAGTCCCATAGTTCTCAGAGCCATTTGAACCTTTTTTTTTTTAAATAAAAACAACCACAAAATGTACCATGTACTAAAAATAAGTTAATATTGGCTAGGGAATTAGATAACTTACTAGATTTTTATGTGACCACTGCAGGTGAAAGAGTTTAATGAAAGTATATGAGAACGCAAGATTTCTTCACGAATCTTGTGGAATTCTGAGTAGTGTCCGCCCCCTGTAGCTGAGTGGTCAGGCCCAGGTTCGATTCCCGGGTGGGTCGGGGATTTTCTCCGCTCAGGGACTGCGTGTTGTGTTGTCCTAATCACCGTAATTTCATCCCTATCGATGCGGAAGTCGCCAAAGTGGCGTCAAATCGACAGACTTGCACCTGGCGAACGGTCTACCCGACGGGAGGTCCTATTCACGCGACATTTACGTCAGTAGAGTAAGAGAGTTATTTTTGTAACTGTTTATCTAAGAGGTAAATTTTTCTTATAACTACAACATCAAGCCTTGTTAATACTTTGAAAACTATTAAATACCTCCGAAAATAACTACAAGATTCTTCGCAAATTTTAGAGAGAATACGTTTCTAATATTTGCTATCTGATGAGAATTTTATTCTATGATTTTTACATGTTTCTAAATATCACTATATTGTTGATGACAGATATTGCTGGGCCGGCTGTCTCTCTGACCCAGAGCCAGGGAAACGGGCAGTGAAGCTCAGCTGCTTCATCCGCTATGCTGGCCTAGTAGGATCGGGACACGTGGAGCTCCTTGTTTAGAATCTCCGGCTGCCATCGGCATTGTAAGCGGTGCTAAACAGTTATCTTAGCTTATACAAGGCTAACGCTACATCTGACAAAAACTGCGCGAGTTTTACTCCTCTAAGCCAACCTAAGACGCAAGTTAGTATAATTCTTAAGACAATACGACAAAAATTATGTGATATTGTTTACCTATTATGAGAATATATCCAAGCAATAAATATAAAACGGTTTTCCAGGAGTACCGATAAAACGATGTAGCTGTAATACTAGAAAAGATACTGAACTCTTTTTCTGGAAGAGCAGCGTTCAAACACCCATCCATCAATTGTGATTTAGGTTATTCGCGGCTTGTTTAAAGCAGTTGAAGCGAATGCTTGGGTCATACATTCAGAAAATGAATTTCTTGGTAATGACACACTAAATTTTAGTCTTGATCAACATCGGATAACTGTTATGTGGTAAACACAATTATAAATTGAAGTTACAGCTGCATGAATGACTCTGTAATTGTTAACAAGCAATTGTTATTGGTACTTGTGTTAGTAATTTGGGCACTGAAAGTCACTGTGTAGCGATTCTCTACATCGTACTCGGGTATACTACCGAGACAATCGTAGCGGTAGTTAAGACTCTGATCCCGAGTTGGGAAGGACGGCAATTTAAATCCCCGTTCGGCCATGAAAATTTAAATTTTCCGTACTTTCCCTAAATCGCATAAGACAAATGGACGGATGTTACCTTTGAAAAGGACACCGGCGACTTTTTTCTCTAATCCGAGCTTGAGCTCATTCTCCAACGACCTTATCATCGACGTGACGGTAAACCCCAATCTTCCTTTCTTCGGAGATGCTATGATTTCATGGTAAATTTCATGCAAGTTCACCGTCAGAAGCTACATGAAGCGGCAAATGCACTGGTGCACTTGTACAGAAGTCTTAATAATGCTCGCGTTGCCGCGCGGGATTAGCCGAGCGGTCTCAGGCGCTGCAGTCATGGACTGTGCTGCTGGTCCCAGCGGAGGTTCGAGTCCTCCCTCGGGCATTGGTGTGTGTGTTTGTCCTTAGGATATTTAGGTTAAGTAGTGTGTAAGCTTAGGGACTGATGACCCTAATAGTTAAGTCCCATAAGATTTCGCCGGCCGGAGTGGCCGTGTGGTTCTAGGCGCTACAGTTTGGAGCCGAACGACTGCTACTGTCGCAGGTTCGAGTCCTGCCTCGGGCATGGATGTGTGTGATGTCCTTAGGTTAGTTAGGGTTAAGTTGTTCTAAGTTCTAGGGGACTTATGACCACAGCAGTTGAGTCCCATAGTGCTCAGAGCCATTTGAACCATTTGAACAGCAGTCGCTTGCAAAAACGGAAAAACTAATAAAACTCTACGCCCGTGCACAGGAATTTACTGGAAATTCTTGTAAGCTTTCCGTGCTGGCAAAAAAGCTGTATTGGTCACAGTGTTCCACCAACTCCCCACTACAGAAGTAAGAAGCACTGTTAAACATCACATTCATCTCATAGTGCCCATGACTCGCCTGTTATGCACAAGAGGACAGCCGGTAGATTCCCACATTCTGCGTGCTCCAAACAACTTCACTGTTTAAACGTTTTGGCTTTTCAGCCAATTGGTCAGAATGAGTGACTTTTGACTCCGACGCGAGCAATCTCACTAGTTACTTTCTTCTCACTTCTCTTGATAGGACTCTGCCCTGGCAAGACAGCTACTTCCTCCCATATACAGCTCGCGAAATGGCCACGACGAGAAAATTCGAAAAATTAGTGCTAGTGAAGAGGCTTACCGACAATCATCTTCCCACGTGCAGTATCGCGAGTGGAACGGGGAAGGGATAATCAGTTATTGGTAGCACAGGTATCAGCCGCCACAGGCCCTCTAGGTGGCGGAGTATGATGTAGATGATTTTTCATATTTTTATGTCCAACTTAATGGTTCTGAGACAATACCTGATGTCATGGGAAAGTCTCTAACATTTAAGCTTAAGTAGCAGACTCGGAACCCAACATTCAGCAAGCCTTGTAAACCTCTTATAAAGCTCACTTCAAGTCAATTAGCGAAAATTTACCCATCAGTTCCTGGCTTCAGAGTGAAAAACCCTTACCCACAGGATTCGCGGAAATTCCTACAGCCTCCATCTCTTGTGCCACTAACTGCGACGATCACGTCGCTAACGTACGGCCGCCTATCTGGTGAGACTGTGCAATCTCCATGCCTCAATTAACTTGGGTCATTAGTCCTCCGAAACGTTTGTCTTAACAGGTTAGCAAATGATATGTTAGAATTGCTATACGAGATTTGAATAATAGAGAATTCTGAAGATGGTTCGACGAACCCTCTGCCAGGCACTTAAATGTGATTTGCAGAGTATCCACGTAGATGTAGATGTAGAATTGCCTTCACCCTTCTTGGTAGTTACACCTCTTCAGTGTTGTTAATTCTTCCTGA
The DNA here is from genome assembly GCF_023897955.1 of Schistocerca gregaria. Lineage (NCBI taxonomy): Eukaryota > Metazoa > Arthropoda > Insecta > Orthoptera > Acrididae > Schistocerca > Schistocerca gregaria. The sequence goes on from NC_064931.1 coordinate 756,672,036, forward strand.
ACTATAAAAATTGTGGTGAAAAATCACGAGATGTCGGGCGTCTGTTCTTCATTTCCTTGAATCACTGTGATCAATAAGAAAAAAAGGAAGATTGGGGTTTAACGTCCCGTCGCCATGGAGGTCATTATAGACGGAGCCCAAGCTCTGATTGTTGCAAGGATGGGGAATGAAATCGGCCCTGCCGTTTCAAACAGACCATCCCGGCGTTTGTCTGAAGTGATTTAGGGAAATCATCGAAAACCTAAATCGGGATGACCGGACGTGTGTAAACCGTCGTCCTTCCGAATGCGACTCCATTGTGCTAAACACACCTCGTAAAAAGCCATTGTTGACAGTAACTCATGAAGCTGCACCTCTTCAGTGGGCCGAACAACGCAGAAGTTGAACAGCAGGCGACTCGAAGTGTGTAGCGAGGTCCGACGAATCTTGATTTTAGCTCTTTTCAAATGATACAAGGCAACAAGTACACCAGTGGCCCAGAGTGGTGTTTTGGCCCAGAGAGGCGTTTAACTCAAAGTGTGTGGAAGTTGTAGTTCAAGCCAGAAGGGGTTCAGTGACTTTCGGGAAATGTTTTTTGTTCCATAATTTGGACTCACTCATTCAGGTTATCATGCACATGGTCCAGGATATTTATTTCAACATTTTCGGTGAACAATCGTTGCCCTTTCTTCTAAATGCTGTGGAGTGTGCTGTGGACACTCCTATTTGCCAAGATGACAACGACCGTGTTCAGTGGGCTTGACACATCCATTCCTGATTTGACGAACACTCAGGCATCCTCGACTGGCCCTCTAAATTCTCAATATTAAGCCCACAGAAAATGTCCGTGAAAATACCAGCGGGTAAACAAGACATTTCCGCAATCTGACGGCCTTACGAGAACCACTTACCAATGAGTGGCTTCAGCACCATATGGTATACTTGAGGAAACTTCTTTTAAATTTGTTGGCTTTCGGAACGTGCCCATACAGCCATCTCAACACTGGAAATGTTAGACCGTATTTTGTTTTGACATTTCTGAGTATACATTAGTTTAAGTCGTACCCTGGTACGGAGTTACATCGATTTGACAAAGGACAGGTTTCTATCTAAAACAAATTTTACATCCACTGTATACTGAAACGAGTTACAAGACGAAAATGTATGTTATAAAAATCCTACTGGCAACACAATAATAAACGGTAAAACGCCCTTGGTACACCTTTGGCATATTTCCAATTCAATTCATATTAATGAGTTTGTACTTAAATTAGCAATACAATGTACTTTTGTATGTCCTGTACGAATTGTTTCAAAATCTGCGTATAGAGAATTGAGTTTTTGTGCACGTCTGTAAGTACCATCTAGACAGAAAATGAGAACAGTACATAATAACCAAATTTGGGTATTAAAACCATAGATATAAATACACCAGTATTTTGACACATACTTATATTAGGTACTAAATATGATACATTTATAGGCTGAGCGTTCCGTATCCTGCGGAGTAGCACGTCGGAATATAGTCATTTGTGCTTTCTTCTTCCTGACATTCTGATTACCAAGATCATTTGATTAGAAGCGCAGGGACGCTATATCTGGATGTTGGCACTGTTGACGAACTCGTACAGTATTTTATACATTGCTATATTTACGAGCAGAACAGGACAAGGAGTGGCTGATAGTGGTAAACGCTCCGTACAGTGGCTTGTGGAGTATGTATGTACAGAGGATAGGCAAAATACATGAACAGTGGTAGTAATGGGATGATTGTGTTTGACGATCAACAACGTAGTTAAGGCACGTGTCGCGCTAGACTGTGGGTGTTCAGTACGGACTAAGCATCAGTGCAGGTTGTTTACGAGTAGTGCACACTTCGTATTTGCATTCAGAGGCCGAGGTCGACTTGCAATGAAAGACCTAACAGAGTTCCAAAGAGGGCAGATTGTTGGGTCCCGATTAGCTGGAGCATCAGTAACCAAGACAGCCAACTTTTTGAATGTTTCAAGAGCCACTGTTTCAATAGTCATGATAGCCTACAAAAAACATGGAAAGATATCATCGAGTAGACGTCATAGTGGGCGCAAATCAAAACTAACTGATATAGACTGTCGTACGCTAACACGAATTGTGTGAAACCAATACAAAACTGCGGCGGCTAAAGTGAATGCAGAGCTCAACAGCCACCTTCGAGACCCCGTATCTATGGACGCTGTCCGCCGGCTCCATAAAGCGAATATTCATGGACGAGCTGCTATACCGTAATCGTTATTGACGACAACAAACGCAAAGAAGCGTTAAACATGGTGTCAGGAGCATAAATCGTGGACGGCTGATCTGTGGAAACACGTCATATGGTCCGACGAGTCAATGTTTTCGTTATTTTCAACAGCGGGCCCCGTTCACGCCTGGAGATCGCCAAAAGAGGCCTACAATCCTGATTGCTTGCTTCCTACGGTTAAGCATGGTGTGGGCAGCCATATCATTGTATTCCTCTGGTCCCATCATTACTCTCAAAGGCCTTGTTACAGCCAACGATTATGTGAACATTTTAGGTGATTAGATGCACCCCATGATTCAAATGTTGTTCCTCAACAATGATGCCATATTTCAGGACGATAATGCACCCACTCACATAGCCAGGACAGTACAATCGTTGTATGATGAGCAGGCAACTGAACTACAGCGTCTTTCCTGGCCAGCACAGTCCCCGGACTTGAGCATTATCGTACCCTTGTTGGAGATATTGGGGCGCAGAGTTCGGAGCAGATTTCCGCCTCCCTCGTCACTACAAAGTTAGAAGAGGTTCTGATCGAAGAGTGATAAAACATTCCGCTTGTAACCTCCCTCTTATTAATCCTGTCCTGCTTGCGATATAAAATATGACCGTGGATCGCTTGTATGCCTAATGGATTTTTTTCTAATTGTATAAGGCTATCTTTCCCGAAGAAGTGATATCGATAAGTAGAAGGAAAGTGTACAACTGACCCTTCTGATGGAAAGTCTACTAAAAATAAACGTAATTAAACCGAACAGGGCCATAATTTAATGAACGAAATGGAAGTAATTAACGGTCGCCAGCCCACTAGGATAATTTACATCCAAAGTCCCGTACAAGATGATGGGAAAGAGAAACATGTATTATTAAATACTGACGTGGCAACTGAAGGTTGCCACGTTTTTCTTTCTTTTTTTTGTTTTTTTTACACTAATTTTAAGTATGTAATGATGAAAAAAACTGAGAAGTCACTCTTACGTTATGTTTGGCATTAAATTTTGAAAAAGGCAATCGACTAATGATTTGAAAATATGCAATTAAACTGTAGGTTAGTACTGAACTCCGTTACGTGAACAATGACTTCCAGTGACCACAGCATAACGTCATCAAAGAAATATAGAGAAAAAGCAAGCACTTTTTACTTTGACGTTACTTATTTTGCAAATTGGATTTCATATTATTGTCTGAACAACTGAGCCATTTTTACTGACTTGAACAGAATTAAATACTAGAATAAGTCGTGCGGTAGCGTTCTCGATTCCCACGCCCGGGTTCCCGGGTTAGATTCCCGGCGGGGTCAGGGATTTTCTCTGCCTCGTGATGACTGGGTGTTGTGTGATGTCCTTAGGTTAGTTAGATTTAAGTAGTTCTAAGTTCTAGGGGACTGATGACCGTAGATGTTAAGTCCCATAGCCATTTGAACCAACTAGAATACGTACCATACCAAACATCCATGTGCTCCAAGCCATATGTAAAATAAATAAAACTTCCGCACTCTTAATTTGTGCATTTCTTTAGATTTGGATTTTTCCAGTGATTTATTCTCAAACTTGAAAGATGAAATTGCTTTACTTTAGGCATATACTGAAGCCTCTGTTGTATGACAATGAATTGAAAGTAGACTGAGGCTAAAATTCTTAAAAGAGAAAGTGTTCATTAATAAACTGGCTGTAACTATTCAGTTTGTTTCTTATGACACTCAGTTAGCATATTAGGAAAACAAAGGAACAAGGATCCTGCTTGGTAACAATGTCTGGGAGCAATGAGGACACAATCACCCTTACTTTAACTGATTATTATTTAAATAAATCTTATCAATCAAATCACCTTCAGTTGTGCTGCTGGGTTAGCCGTTAACACTTTCTACCAATGAACAGTCTTACTTCAGTGCTGTGCATACGACGAAACTTGGAGCCGACGACGAAACTGTGTTGCAGGAACTGCTGCTGTTGTTGAAGACGGTAGCATATTGTGGAGCCACGGCTAATTACAGGAACGGGCAATCGTAATTAATACAGCCTCTTCCGCCCATCCACGGTCCGTACTCCTGCTCTAAACTTCTGGCCGGCGCGCGTACATGATGCCCCCGAAAATGGTACTCCTTACTGCGAGAGCGTTAACACCACACTCCCGCACACTACAAGCGCTGGAACCGCTCTCCCCTCTCTGCGCGCACTCTGCGCAACAACTCCCTACCCAAAGATTTTACAACGCACAAGCACTGCTATTATTGTTGCTAGTCGATGAAAATAACAATTCCTTTGGCTTTTTCCCAGAGCTTATAAGTTTCACAGTATAAACAGATAAACATAATGAAAAGTCAACAGACTTCTTCCTAAATGTACACATACAGTGAAGCAATGTCCTTACTTATTAAAACAACATTTAAATTACAAATATTTAGATACAATTCAGAAAAAAGTTATATATAGGTAGCAGGTGCCATGCATCCAGCATTTTCGGTGTTACACGCTGGAGCCTATGCAATCATTATATACTGGTATTCCAAGGAGAATCGCAGCTGTATTACGGGCAAATTGGGGTCCAATCCCTTATTAATAAACCATTCCCAAGTAAGTACAGGTGTTCGCATTATTTTTCCCATCCCCTATAGATGTATATATCGTTGGATGCTAACAAGATTTGGAGGCTGCTTGGAAACTGATGACCAAGCACCCGAAGCTTACTTACAAGTACGTTTATGTGATACGTGTTCGAGGACATTGTAGGAATATATGGTTATGCATTTCGTTCGTCTCCGCAAACACGTAAGTTGAGTCGATAAAGGTGTTTGTTGAAATTCCAGTGATTAAATTTCATCTGTGATATAACTGTCGTGAAGCTGTTCAATATATATGTATTAATATACAGTAGTGCTCTTGGAATCGTGGGATGAATCAGTGAGCAGTGAGTCCCTTTGATTCTGAATGTCCTCGACCATTCCTCTTGCCAGTCCGATGACAGCCGGTATCTGAGCATGGGTATCATATCTGTGAGAGGGAGTGTATCATATTTAATAGCTCCATATACAGATGCTTTCTTTGCTAGGACATTTACTTGTGCATTTGCAGGTATCTCATCCATACCTTCACGATGTGACCTCTGCACCCGAAACACAACTTCGATAATTGCTGCAGCTGTGGGGTTGGTACAACTATTATTATGGTTTCTAATTAGCTGTAGGGCTGACATACTATCAAACATTATGAGTACTGTCTCTACTGTCGCCGTTTGTGCGACTAGCAAGACTTCCAAAATGGCAACCAGCTCGGCTATTATGACAGGGGAGTGTGAAACCAGCTTGCATAGGCTTTGCCACTTGTTTCGGGGTATCAATAGGCCCTAACAGCCCCGTCAGTAGACTTGGACCAATCTGTATACACCACGCTCGCGTCGTGATAGTGAAACAGAAATTCTGTTGCCGTTTGCGTTATTTCGGTCCTGGTTTTGAAACGTTAAACTTGTCTTGGCATCAATATGCGAAGTCGACGTTTCGTATGGACCGCTGTAGTGCGGTAGAAGAGAAATTTTCCACATATTCAGCCTTACGTATATCTTCAGCTGTGATGGGTCGAAGTTGCTTATTTAGACAATATCTTCCGCACACACAGTGGAATGTTAATTCCAGGATTTTTTTTCGTCAAGGGGCTAAAGAAACTTGTGGACTGTGTTGCTCGCCGAATTGGAATTACGTTTTACGTAGTATTAGCGTAACTTCTGGTGGCAGTGACTAACTTCTTGTCCCACGTACACTGATCAGCCAGAAGCATATGAACTCCGACCTACTGCCGATATAAACCAGTCCAGGCAATTGCATCATCACCTGGCGAGAAATGATTGCTAGTCAGACTCACGCACGTTGCGTGTAAGATCAGTGAGCGGGCTGTCCGTGTGTAGAATGAGGAAGGCGCGCGAGGGCAAATTATGACGGCCCGGAGGCTCGGCACGAGCATTTCGGAAACTGCACGATTTGTCGTTTATTCGAGGAGTGCTGTGGTGAGTATCTTCAACTCGTGGCGATACCAAGGCGAAACCACGTCCAGGCATCGTGGGATTGGGCGGCCACTCATAATTACAGATGTCGGACGTCGTAGGCTGGGCAGACTGGTACAACAGGACAGCGGCGAACTGTAGAGGAATTAACATCAGACGTTAATGCTGGGGAGAGTAAAAGTGGGTCTGAAATGAAAGTGTCGCGTGGCTAGGGCCCCCCGTCGGGTAGACCGTTCGCCAGGTGCAAGTCTTTTTCGAGTTGATGCCACTTCGGAGACTTGCGTGTCGATGGGGATGAAATGATGAGCGGAGAAAATCTCCGACCAAGCCGGGAGTCGAAACCGGGCCGTTACGTATGACATTCCGTCGCGCTGACCACTCAGCTACCAGGGACGGACAGTGTGTCTGAACACACAGTGCACCGAACACTCCTAACGATGGGCCTCTGCAGCCGACGACCTATGCATGTGCCAATGTCAGCACCACAACATCGGTGCCTGGAATGGGCACGTGACCATGGGCACTCCACATTGGCACAGTGGCAGAGCGTTACATGGTCTGATGAATCCCGATACCTGCTTCATCATAGCGATGGGAGTGCACGAATTCGCCGTCTTCCAGGAGAACATTTCCTTGACATCTGCACTGCAGAACGGAGACAAACTGGTGGCGGCCCCATTATGCTCTGGGGAACATTCACGTGGGTGTCGATGGGTCGAGTCGAGCTCATGCATGCCACCATGACGCCCAATGGGTAACATACACTGACTGCAGATCACGTACACCCCTTCGTGACGATCATCTTTCCTGATGGCAGTGACATTTTCCAGTAAGATAATGCGCCATGTCCCAAAGCCAGGAATGAGATGGAGTGGTTCGAAGAACACAGTGGCAAATTCCAATTGATATGCTGCCCCCCCAACTCGCCAGATCTGAACCCGATCGAACACATCTGTAATGCGACTGAACGTGGCGTCAGAGCTCATCGCCCGCCTGCCCGGAAAGGGAATTATGTGACTTGGGTGTGCAGACGTGGTGCGAGCTCGCTCTATCGACCTAGCAAGGCATGATTGCTTCCATGCCACGACGCGTCGCCGCTATTGTCCGTGCAAAAGGTGGACATACCGGCTATTAGGTAGGTGGTCATAATGTTCTGGCTGATCAGTGTAAGATACTTATTAAAATTTGTGTGGTTTGACACAATTTGAGTGAGCTACAGTAACGTACATTTTTCAGATGAACAGGAGAACTAGTGACAGATTGCACAGAACTGGCACATCACTGACATTTCGGAGTGTGCTTCGAGTCAGTGTAGTGGGAGCATGCGTCCCGTCCGACATCATACGTACTAGCGAAGTAACTGTAAAACTGCGTGCGGCCCGACTAAGTATTCGTGCGGCCCGCGGTTCATAGGTTATTTCGTAACAACAGCAATGTACCCAATAACAGCTGAATCCAATAACGTCCATTAACGTTAAGAGCTTCTTAACAGTATAGCTTTGCTACTGAGTAACAAACAAACAAAATCATACATTGGGGAGACAGTCCGCACTGTAGAAGAGAGGTGCCGTGAACACAAGCTCCATACCGAATTACGCAAGACCACTAAATCAGCCGTGGCAGACCATTGTATAAAGACTGGCCATACTATGTACTATGAAAAAACAAAAATACTAATACTCTGTCAATCCTCCTACTTCTGGGATTGCGTTACTAAAGAGGCCATCGAAATCCGACTACAGGGCGATCTAATTAATAAAGACAGCGGTCTTCAACTTAGTCAGTCTTGGAACCCTGCACTCAGCGTGGAGAGGAAGATGCGGTCCCAGAGATCGAGGCGCCGCTTCCCCCAGCACCTACAGTAGCTGCCGCGCCGACCGCACCGAAGATACCAGGGGAGGAAGGGTGGAGGGGGAACGGCTAGTATATAGAGGGCGCCGAGAGTAACAGCACAGCATTCGTCAGGAACCACTTGCAGATGGCAGCGTGTACGTCTGCCGAAATATTGTGGAGAAATTACGACGCTACCTGGTCAGATACCCGGGAACTGTTCAAAACAAAAATACTTAACGCAGACAGTAATATTTTAAGATGTGCTTGATTTTAACTGGTCTTGGTGAATTCGGTTGTTTACTGAAAGGACAAGAGGGGTAAGAAGCGTGACCATTGCGGGGTTACAGGATGTGAGTGAGTAAATGATTTATTGTTTCTCGATCAACTCACGGGAGTGCGCTTTTCGTACTGATCAGCTGCTAATCTACAAATTTTAACACCGAAGTAACATCGATTCGTGAATGCGCATTACAGAGATGATCATCTGCAAATACTGTATTTATTTGTGGCAAACAACATTAAATTAATTAAAGCTGTTGTAATACAACTCAGAGAATAGAAGAAAATTGACATTCAGAATATTTCGTAAACATTTGTTTACTTATTGCATAATGCATGTAAATATTAGTACAGTTTCGGTTACTAACCAATTAATTATCGACTCACACAGACGTTACAACACTTCGTCAGGCTGTCGTACGTCCAGATATCCCCAGATTTGTCCTAGTTTTGTGGGTGTCCGCAGCCGTCTTGGGGAGTTTCTGTCCAACGGTCTGGGATAGACCCGGACCTTTCTTGTGCGTGGGGAAATTCGATTGGTTGGAAATAAATAGATTTTAATAAATTTTGGTTAAAACTCACTGAATGAAGACTGACCCGTAGGTAGTTTCTTTAGTTTTATATTTTAAAAAAAGTACCAGCAGCAAGCACGCCTAGACAATCAACGTTGCACGCACAGCATCGTCGACATCCTTCCCCCCACCGCCCCTCCTCCCCAATCTCCCCACCACCCGCCAGACAGCTATGCGCAGATACGCCAACTGTACGACTCTCACGTTTCACTCCACACCTCCTGGCCGCAAGCCTAATGTCTCGATACTGCAGTACACCAACTCAACGTGAATTTGTGCCATTTCTATTCGTTAACATCTAACTCGTGATGGTTTCATTTGTACGCCTTGCCTACTATACTGATGCTAATAATCATCCTTTTCAGCGCCTTAAAATCCCAATAACAACAGTCAGTGCCAAAACGTAACTGCATATTTAATAGAATAATGCAAAACAAATATTCAGTGTCAACAGAGGAAATCGTGACTGGGAAGTAATCGGCGCAACTTGTTCAACAACCAGTTCCATTGCAAATAATGGTACACGAGGGCATAGTGCCAATCGGCGAACTTCTCTTGGACAGACTGAATGTGTCCAGGAAAACAATCTGGTATGACCCAAATGCGTAGGATTTATGAAGTCTTTCACAGGTGTCAGCAATTTGAGTGATGGCAGGCCTAGGTAATTACGGCGTCGCAACTATGGGGTCACTGACGATGGCGGCAACCTGCAACATACTGAGGCGACAAATGTCAAGGGATAACAATAGGCACACGCACAGATGACGGTAGTATCGCCGACACAAGGTATGAAAGTACAGCGCATTGGCGGAGCTGCCATTTGTACTCACATGAAAAGATTTACGACGTGATTATGGACGCACAGCGAGAATCAACAGAAATTTGAACGCAGAATCGTACTTGGAACTAGACACATGAGACATTCAATTTGGGAAATCTTTAGGAATTCAATATTCCAAGATCTACAGTGTCAAGAGTGTGGCAGAATACCAAATTTCAGGCATTACCTCTCACCACGCACGACACAGTGACTGGCGTTCTTCTTTTATGAGCGAGAGAAACGGCGTTTGCGTAAAGTTGTCAGTGCTAACAGACAAGCAACACTGCGTGAAATAAATGTAGAAATCAATGTGGGAGGTACAACAAACGTATCAGAAACCGGATAGAGTGCCTTTGCTAACAGCACGACGTTGTCTGCAGTGCCCCTTCTAGGTTCGCGACCATACCGTTTGAACCCGAAGCGACTGGAAAACCGTCAAACGGTCGAGTCCCGATTTCATTTGGTAAGAACTGATGGTAGGGTTTGAGTGTGGCGCACACCCCACGAAACCATGTACCCAAGTTGTCAACAAGGCAGGGTGCAAACTCTTGGTGCGTCCTTAATGGCGTGGGCTGTGTTTACATGGAACAGACTGACTCCTCTGGTCCAACTTAACCGATCATTGACCGGAAATGGTTATGTTCGGCTAATTGGAGACCATTTTCAGCCATTCATGTTCCCAAACATTTGTGGAAATTTTATGGATTCAATGCGCCATGTCACCGAGCCACACTTGTTCGCGAATGGTTTGAAGAACATTCTGTACAATTCGAATAATGAGTTGGCCACCCAGATCGCCCGAGAAGTATCCCAAAGAACATTTATGGAACGTAACTGAGACGTCACTTCTTGCACAAAATTCTGCACCAGCAACACTTTCGCAGTTATGGACGGCTATAGAGTCAGCACGGCTGAGTATTTCTGCAGAAGACTTCCAACGACTTGAGTCCACGCCACGTTGAGCTGCTGCACTACGCTGAGCAAAAGGAGATCCGACATGACATTAGGAGGTATCCCATGACTTCTGTCACCTCATGCAGAGAACGGTCTACACGACGTGCTCTGAATGGACTACGGTCGCAGGTTCGAATCCTGCCTAGGGCATGGATGTGTGTGCTGTCCTTAGGTTAGTTAGATTTAAGTAGTTCTACGTCTAGGGGACTGATGACCTCAGATGTTAATTCCCATAGTGCTTAGAGCCAACTCTGAATGGAGCCCGAATTTTAGCGATCAGTGCTTAGTGGCCGGCGTCAACTTATTCCGTCCTTACTATATCTAATCTACTGGGAGCTCATAACTTTATACTTTACGTAGGTTACTAACTAATAATAAGACTGGTATATGTGCGTCCTCGGTGCCATCCCACAACTTTAAAACTGACTCTTCAGCAAAAAAATTTGACGATCACTATTTAGCGGGTACGCAGGGAGGCTCTTGCGCTTCACGCTGCCGTGTTGGCTGAGTATGAGAGCCATAACAACTTAGTATTAACAAAGAATCTTTTCTTTTATGAGCCTTTCGGCCGACTATAATACACCAGTAAAAAAGGTGTAATTACTCGCCTCAGTAATTGCTAACTAATAGCCCACCTGAAATATAGTCTTTTAATTCATAAACAAACGTCAGCTTTTATGACCACTAAACTGTAGGATCGTCTGCTACTTTTAGCCAGAGATCGTTTTGCCTCCTCAAGACTCACACTTAAATTGGCAACAGTTTTTGGCTACAAAAATTTATATAATCTGCTGGCCATTATAACTGCAACAATATGAAGACAGCGTGCAATAAACTCCATATTGGCATGATGTGTACAGCATGCTTACACAACACCAAGCAACTCAACATTAAACAAGCTTGGCGCTGTAACCCATCTTTCTTGAAACCAAAATTTATTCTAACTACCCAAGAACAATTCCCACATTTCATATAAACTAACGAATTCTTGTTTTAAAGCAGAAAAATTAAATAAAAGAATAATAAGAGCCAATAGAATAGAGTAATTATATGCAAAGTACCAAGGGACTTGAATCAAAGTGTTTCTAACGAAAATCCCTTTTGTTTCGTAACTATTATATCTGAATATTCACAACTGTTGCGTTCATGCGCAACAGCATGAAATAGTTTGTCTCCTTGGAAGCCGGACTAGTTAAAAGTAAATTTCTTGACTTTCGATTATAGACACTGTTTGGACATTTATTATCAGGCTTAAGTATTTTGACTATCCTTAGTAGTGAATTATATCAAATAAACTGTGTTAAATGAAACCTGTGACTTTTGAAGGAATTAACACGGTGTACATGTACTAAGCAAAATCAAAGATATCAATTCATTTTGAAACACGAACCGGCTGCCTAGTAATTGTTAATGAGCATGTTTGGTGGCAGCCGCTAAACAACGAGGCTAGCTGTTGGTAATAATTTTAATTTAAGCTTATTGGTCAACAAATGTTGACTGCAATGACAGATAATGTTGTGTCGCCTCGCTTACACGTTTTATTTTATTTACACATCAAGTTTCGTAGGACCAAATTGAGCAGCAAATCTCCAAGGTCATAGAACGTGTCAGTACATGACATTACAACATAAAAGTAATAACAGATAAAAATAAAATTTTTATGAACTCCAAAAAAGTCACTCCATAAGTTTAAGTAAACGCAGTCAACAATACAATAAGGATCAGCTTAATTTTTCAAGGAACTCCACGACAGAATAGGAGTGACCCATGAGAAAACTCTTCAGTTTCGATTTGAAAGCGTGTGGATTATTTCTAAGATGTTTGAATTCGAGTGGTAGCTTATTGAAAATGGATGCAGTAGTATACTGCACACCTTTCTGCACAAGAGTTAAGGAAGTCCAGTCCAAATGCAGGTTTGATTTCTGCCGAGTATTAACCGAGTGAAAGCTGCTTATTCTTGGGAATAAGCTAATATTGTTAACAAGAAATGACAGTAAGGAATATATATATTGAAAGGCTAATGTTAAAATAACGAGACACGTGAACAGGGGTCGACAAGAGCTTCGTGAACTTACACCACTTATTGCCAGAACCGCCCGTTTCTGAGCCAAAAATATCCTTTTAGAATGGAAGGAGTTACACCAAAATATAATACCATACGACATAAGCGAATGAAAATAAGCAAAGTAGACTAATTTTCGTGTCGAACGATCACTCACTTCAGATACCGTTCGAATAGTAAAAATGGCAGTATTAAGTCTTTGAACAAGATCCTGAACGTGGGCTTTCCACGACAGCTTACTATCTATCTGAACACCTAGAATTTGAACTGTTCAGTTTCACTAATCATATGCCAGTTCTGTGAAATTAAAACGTCTGGTTTTGTTGAATTGTGTGTTAGAAACTGTAAAAACTGAGTCTTATTGTGATTTACCGTTAGTTTATTTACTACAAGCCGTGAACTTATGTCATCTACTGCACTATTTGAAACCGAGCCAATGTTGCACAGAACATCCTTTACTACCAAGCTAATGTCATCAGCAAACAGAAATGTTTTAGAGTTACCAGTAATAGCAGAGGGCATACCATTTATGTAAATAAGGAACAGGAGTGGCCCCAACACTGATCCCTGTGGCACCCCCCACTTGACAGTACCCCACTCAGACCCCACATCACGGCTGTTATCAAAATTGTGAATAATGACCTTGTGCTGCCTGTTGCTAAAGTAAGAGGTGAACCAGTTGTGAGCTACTCCCCATTCTCCGTAATGGTCCAACTTCATGGGCAATATTTTGTGATCAACACAATCAAATTCCTTAGTTAAATCAAAAAATATGCCAAGCGTTCGAAACCTTTCTTTCAACCTATCTTGTACCTCACAGAGAAAAGATAATATAGCATTTTCAGTTGTTAAACGACTTCTGAAGCCGAACTGTACATTTGATAGCAAATCGTGTGATATGAAATGATCAATTATCCTTATATACACACAGCCTTTTCAATAACTTTAGCAAACACTGATGGCATAGAAATAGGTCTAAAATTGTCTACATTATCCCTTCCTCCAGTGTCTGGACGAGGTGAAGAATAGTGGCTGGGCACAGAAAAAGGATATTACACCTTCGCTGATCGTGGAAGTGCTAGTAGGGTGCACTAGGAGGCGTCACAACGCCCAACATAAAGGATAGCGGGAAACGAACCACCTACCACAGGAAGTAGTTGCTGCGTTTAGGTGGCGTGTTTGCACTCTTGCAGCTAATTTCGTCAGAGGGCGAACATTACTATAACAAATAAGACGGACGACACAGTAAGGACTCACTAATAATTATTTATTAAAATAAAGTACAAGAGAAATACTCAACTTGTAACACGTCAGGGAGGATAGGGGGGGGGGGGGGGAGGGGGTCGATATACAGTACTAATAAAAGCTAGCCTTTAGCACTCGAGACTATGCAACATCCTTATATAAAGGAACGGGGCTGGATATCTAACGACCGTGTGCCTAAACCCACGTACCTGGTTCTTCCCGCGGCGGTTGATCTGTTGCTCTCTGCACTACCTGCTATGATGTGTCCTGTAATAACTAGCAGGGAGAAGAGCCACTCACACCAACAATTCCAAGTTGATCTGGTAGAAAGCACTGTATTCTGTTAAACACTCGGACAGGGTGGGATTGCACCGTTCACAATTAACATTATTCTACAATGGACGCAATCAGTATTTGTCCTCCAAGTACGTGTCCATTGTGACGTATAAGGTTGCTGTCTAAATGATGGCGTGCAATGCAAAAACGCAGTGCATAGAACGCAAAATAATCCCTGTTCAACGGATCTTTTATCAGTCTACGGATGGCACAGTTCCTCTAACAGTACTAAACAGTTCAATAGCTGAAACTTCCTGGCAGATTAAAACTGTGTGCCCGACCGAGACTCGAACTCGGGACCTTTGCCTTTCGCGGGCAAGTGCTCTACCAACTGAGCTACCGAAGCACGACTCACGCCCGGTACTCACAGCTTTACTTCTGCCAGTACCTCGTCTCCTACCTTCCAAACTTTACAGAAGCTCTTCTGCGAAACTTGCAGATCTAGCACTCCTGAAAGAAAGGATATTGCGGAGACATGGCTTAGCCACAGCCTGGCGGATGTTTCCAGAATGAGATTTTCACTCTGCAGCGGAGTGTGCGCTGATATGAAACTTCCTGGCAGATTAAAACTGTGTGCCCGACCGAGACTCGAACTCGGGACCTTTGCCTTTCGCGGGCAAGTGCTCTACCAACTGAGCTAAGCCATGTCTCCGCAAAGGTCCCGAGTTCGAGTCTCGGTCGGGCACACAGTTTTAATCTGCCAGGAAGTTTCATATCAGCGCACACTCCGCTGCAGAGTGAAAATCTCATTCCAGTTCAATAGCTTATAACACGAGCGTGCGCGTGACCGAATCGCGACGCGGATGCTCCATAAAATTTCGGGCACGATGTACGAAAGAGAAAGTACCTGCGCTCGTGATATTCAGCTAGAAAAACGATATGTTGCTGTTTTACTTAGAACTTGCAATTAGGATCATTCCAGTCCTCGTTATCTTTCCATAACCGTTGCGACGCGGTTGATTGTTGTTCTCCCAACACGTTACACGAAACCGAGAAACATCACCTTTTGGATAAACATTGATATTGCGTCGTGAACACAGAAATTAAACGCAAAACTTGTGTGCCAAACATTTTTAATTACTTCTCCATAACTTGCAAGATACGTGCTGCAGCCACGGCATCAACGCAATACTGCTCCCACGCTCCACGAAACCTACGCCACGACTCCCCACTGTTGCTCTGCGCTCGGCAGAGAGGCTATCGATAGTCCACGATACAATTCTATGCTTACGAACGTAATATGATGAACATGACTGGCTGTAATAAAAGTCTAAGTGATGACTAGCTAATCAAGTAGTCAAGACTGGACTGCTGTTAGACTACTTATAGTTCAGATTCGAATAATGATAAACACTTTGACAGTCGGCAAGACAAATGTATCGTCAGGAATGCTCCAGGGAAGTGTGACAGGACTGCTATTATTTTCTGTGCAAGAGGTCTCTCCTAAGGGACGTCAGGCGAATTTTCTCCGGTGTTTCGGCAGATATTTGCAATTTTCTTTTTGTAACGTGTATCTAGAGTCAGCCCAAACAAGTGCTGATCACCACACCTTTCATGCAAAGCCCAGTGTCGATGGAAAGAGTCAGCTTGTTTCCCGCTGAAAAAAAAAAAAATAATGCAAATGGTTCAAATGGCTCTGAGCACTATGGGACTTAACATCTGTGGTCATCAGTCCCCTACTTAAACCTAACTAACCTAAGGACATCACACACATCCATGCTCGAGGCAGGATTCGAACCTGCGATCGTAGCAGCCGCGCGGTTCCGGACTGAGCGCCTAGAACCGCTAGACCACCGCGGCCGGCGTTTAAAATGCAATTTGACGTGCCCATTCCACAGAGCGATCCAAAATTAATGTAGTGCGACATTAGTTTTCCCGATGTGTATTAACAGGACAGTAAAACAGGAAGAATAACGAGGGCTCCAGCAGCGACAGCACCGCCCTGGCCCGCGCTGACTGGTACCGCCATGAAGAAGCGCGCTGCTCACTCGGTGCTGGAGTAACGATTATTCGTCGTGTTTTACTGTCCCTCTTAATATGTATCGGTAAAACGAATATCGCACTAGACTAATCTCGTAGCGCTCTATCAAACGGTTACGTAAAATTCCGATCTGAGAACTACTGTGTTTGAAACGGGAAACAAACCGACGCATTCCATTGGCGATGGGTGTCGCATGAAACGTGTGATCATCGGTATTTGTCTGGACTGAAACCAGCTTCACGCTGCAAAAACTAAATTGCAAATATCTGCCGAAAGAGGGAAAATGCACCTGACGACTCTTAGGAGAGACACCCAGTATACATAAATGGTCTGATGGAGAGAGTGACCAGCAATATCTGATTATTTGTTGATGATGCTGTGTTGTATGGGAAGTTGTGACTGTAGAAGGATACAAAATGACTTAGACAAAATTTCTAGTTGTTGTGACAAATGGCAGCCAGCTCTAAATGTAGAAAAAATCAGCTAATGCAGATGAGTAGGGAAAACAACCCCACAATGTTTTAATACAGCATTCATAGTGTGCTACTTGCCACAGTGAGATCCATTAAATATAGGCGTAACGTTGCAAAGAGATATAAAATCCAACGAGCATGTAACGATGGTAGCGGGTAAGGAGAATGGTCGACTTAGATTTATTGGGATAATGTAAGGTAAGTGTGGTTGGTCTGTAAAGGAGGCCGCATATAGAACACTAGTGCTACCCATTCTTAAGTACTGATCGCGTGTTTGGTATTCTCACCAGGTCGAATTAAAGTAAAACATCGAAGCAATTCGGGGGTGGGCTGCTACAATTGTTACCGGTATGTTCGATCAACACGCAAGTATTACGGAGATGCTTCGGGAATTCAAATGGGAATCCCTGTGGAAAGACAACGTTCTTTTCGAGGAACGCTATTGAGAAAATTTAGAGGACCGGCATCTGAAGCTGCCTTCAGAACTATTCTACTGCTGCCGACGTACATTTCGCGTAAAGAGTACCAACAGAAGGTTATAGAAATTAAGGTTCGTACGGAGACATATAGACAGGCGTTTTCCCCTCCTATTTGTGAGTGGACAAGGAAGGGAAATGACCAGTGGTGGTACAGGATATCCTCTGCCACGCGCCGTACGGTGGCTTGTGGAGTGTTTATATAGATGTAGATGTGGATGTAGAAGCAGCGTATAATTACGTACTCATATCTGTTATCAGAGCTCATTTCGAGTCGATGCTCAGCTAACTTAGAGATATTGTGGGTACCAGGGGCGGCAGCTCAGTGTATTAACACCCTGCATACTCCCAAATCATCTAAAAAGTTACTCATGTCTTCTTCCTACTGTACTGTACACGCGTAATAAGAAAAATTTCTTCAATTACTGTTGTTCGTGGTGTTCTGATGTGAATGGTTGATGGTGCTTAATTAAAAATATTCAACCATAGTCCACTTGGATTTAAGCAACCTAGTACCACCAGGATTCTATAATTATACGCTATTTAGTAATTCACTTGAAACCGTTCACCTTCATTTAACAATATGTTTTACAACCTTCGGACTGGAATTGGCGGAATAGCACTGTTATTTACAACTGTCAGGGCGCAGTTGTTTTTCATATGCAGGATGGCTCAGGAGGGAAGGTACATGTTTTGAGGGTTGATATTATTATCGGTTTCCGAGGAAACTAATGAAAACAATGGGGAACAGGATCAGCGCGGGTAATAGTAAATGAAACACTGTAATTTAATGTTTCGTTTAATTGTGTACATTTTCTCGCAAAGGATGTTCAAAAATGCCACCATTAAATTCAATGCATTTTGCAGCTCTTGTAGATAGCTGTTGTGTTGCTCATTTCAGCTCATTCGTAGGGTCCTTTACTTCAGCACACACGTATAAAATGTGAACGAGAAGTTCCATGTAGTAAGGAATTCTTGTCTGCTGTTTCCACCGGAATGTCCCATAGTGCTTAGAGCCAGCCCTACTGCTGAAAGCAGCTGACGCACTAAGTCAATGTGCAAGTGGGAAAAACAGTGTGGTTTTAGAAAAATGATCTATAATCAGTAAGGACAACACTACTAGGTCAATGCTTTGATTATATTCGCATATGAGTGCTGGTGAAGGAGGACATGCGACTGACGTCCGTAATTTTCAAACAGCTGTATGTCGAATACGGTTAAGAAAACAGCATGTGTTTGAAGTTTTTTTGTTTAAAGTCACCAATACTGTCACACTTCAAAGGATGTACCTTTCCTCCTAATGTACACAGTGTCACTTCACAAATTCCCCTATAGATAACATAGACAGACATATGTTTCTGTTTGGAAGTATGCAATTACCTGTATACAATGCAGGCTATTAAAGTGCAATACCAGCAAGGAGAGAAAATAACGAAATTTTGTTATTGTGCGCTTAGGATACAGCAGGAAGAATAAAAATTTATTAACAAAAATACACTAATGTAGGGGAAGCACTCCGTCTTCAGGCCACGAGTGGCCTACCGGGACCATCCGACCGCCATGTCATCCTCGGTGGAGGATGCGAGTAGGAGGGACATGGGGTCCGCACACCGCTCTCCCGGTCGTAAGATTGTATTCTTGACCGAAGCCGCTGCTGTTTAGTCGAGGAGCTCCTCAATTGGCATCACGAGGCTGAGTGCACCCCGAAAAATGGAACAGGGCATGGCGGCCTGGATGGTCACCCATCAAAGTGTCGACCACGCCCGAAAGCGCTTAACTTATGTGATCTGACGGGAACCGGTGTATCCACTGCGGCAAGGCCGTTGCCTGATCAGAAAGAATACATGAATAAATTTGTAGGTGATTTGGAAGGTATGCAGGGTGCTCACAACTCTCACTATTGACAGCTGTAAAATAAATCCATGTCCTGGAGCATGATCGTTCTATCCCATTCAAAATCACTCAAGCGCTGGTAGCTGCGCTTCGAAGTAGATTTCCTCACACGACTCATCGTTGTACACCCCGCCACCAACGCTGAATCAAAGGAAACAGCTAGAGAGTTACTGATGAGAGATGAGTCTACCCTGGATTCATTGGTTTGGGAAGGCAAGTTCGACTAAAAGAGCGACACTACGGAACTGTACCATGTAGCGAAATACAGGACGAACTCCGGACATCGCGACGTGGAAAGCCATACACGTCTAGTATTGGTTGAGAGAAATCTGAATAGCGCAGGATTATCGCCTCAGTTATGTGACTGGATTTGTGATTTCCTGTCAGAGAGGTCACAGTTCGTAGTAACTGATGGAAAATCATCGAGTAAAACAGAAGTGATTTCTGTCGTTCCCCAAGGTAGAGTTATAGGCCCTTTGCTGTTCCTTATCTGTATAAACGATTTGGGAGACAATCTGAGCAGCAGTCTTCGGTTGTTTGCAGATGACGCTATCGTTTATCAACTAATAAAGCCATCAGAAGATCAAAACAAACTGCAAAACGACTTGGAAAAGATATCTGAAAGGTGCGAAAAGTGGTACTTGACCCTAAATAACGAAAAGTGTGAGGTCATCCACATGAGTGCTAAAAGAAACTCGTTAAACTTCGGTTACACGATAAATCAGTCTAATCTAAAAGCCGTAAATTCAACGAAATATCTAGGTATTACGATTACGAACAGCTTAAATTGAAAGGAACACATAGAAAATGTTGTGGGGAAGGCTAACCAAAGACTGCGTTTTATTGGCAGGACACTTAGAAAATGTAACAGACCTACTAAGGAGACTGCCTACACTATGCTTGCCGTCCTCTTTTTAGACTACTGCTGCGCGGTGTGGGGTCCTTACCAGATAGGACTGACGCAGTACATCGAAAAAGTTCAAATAAAGGCAGCACGTTTTGTATTATCGTGAAATATGAGAGAGTGTGTCACAGAAATGATACAAGACTTGAGCTGGACATCATTAAAAGAATGGCGTTTTTCGTTGCGACGGAATTTTCTCACGAAATTCCAATCACCAACTTTCTCCTCCGAATGCGAAAATATTTTGTTGACACCGACCTACATAGGGAGGAACGATCACCACGATAAAATAAGGGAAATCAGAGCTCGTACGGAAAGATATAGGTGTTCATTCTTTCCGCGAGCTATACGGGATTGGAATAATAGAGAATTGTGAAGGTGGTTCGATGAACCCTCTGCCAGGCACTTAAATGTGATTTGCAGAGTATCCATGTAGATGTAGATATATACACACCTAGAAAGCGATAGCCACAGAACTATTTAGCCGTGCTTATCAGGAAAAAAGAACATTCCATGATAGACCCCTCTATTATGTATAGATTGCAAGAGTCAGTTGCAGATTGAAAGTATCCGACACACCAGTCTAAAGTGTTGACTGACGAAACGATTTTCTAACTGTTCTGTCCAAGGCCACTCCTAACTCGTCTAGTTCAGTTGAAACCGATGCGCCACCCGCTACAGTCCGAAGAATGGGCCGGAGCGTATTCAGTGATCAGACGCTGTCAACGAGGTTTTGGTTATCGAGCAACGCTAGTTACAGTGCTTGTCTCGTACGTGAAACACCACATATCTAAAATATAAAAATGTACTCAATCAGCACTGCAGAAAGAGAAAACTATTGATCTGACAAGCGCTGGATAAGACTGCAACACACGACCACAGGCATCATATTGCTCAGGAGCCAGGAAAAACGAAGCATCCCACCGTCTCCACTGAATTTCACTGCCGTCACAACACATTCAGAAAAATGGCGTTCGTCACCATCCTCCAGATACAGACTCTCTCATCTCAATGCCACATCATCAACATGATTGCTCAAAATGGCTCAAATGGCTCTGAGATCTATGGGGCTTAACAAATGGTTCAAATGGCTCTGAGCACTATGGGACTTACTTCTGAGGTCATCAGTACCCTAGAACTTAGAACTTCTTAAACCTTACTAACGTAAGGATATCATACATATCCATGCCCAAGGCAGAATTCGAACCTGCGACCGTAGCAGTCGCGCGGTTCCGGACTGAAGCGCGTAGAACCGCTCGGCCACCGCGACCGAACATGTTTGCCTATTCGATAAATCCACCACGTGTGATGCATTCTTTCTTGCTGATAGAAACCGTGTGCTATCGCCTCTCGACGTATCGTAATGTCTAATATCTCTGTTCATTAGCTGCAACGGAAGTTCTCTGTTGTGGATGGCAAGGTTCAGAGATTGATGCGAAATTAACATTTTTGTGTTCAGTGGTGTACACTATCAGGTCATAACTACGGCGATACCTATTAATATGGGGCTTGTTCACTCTTCTTGAGCTCGCCTAGTGATGCGTTCAATGAGGAATGTGATAGAAAACAGCCCCTGATGTTGACGCACTGTGTCTTCAAATACGTACCACTGGAGGAATTGACTGGTGTCGCATTGTAACATAGTTTCACCAAGGTGGCTTGATCAACTGAATTGTACTTCTCGAATATTCGAATGTTAAATTGTAAGTGACACAACTGCATCGAGTACATAGGATTGATCCTAACTCTACTGCCAAACTTTCAGATGCTGATCATTATTCTGTGTTGAGTGTTTTGATAAGAGGCTCCCTTCGTCTCCACTGGATGAGTTCGATGTAATTCGTTCTGTTTTTACCAAATTTACTTTTGTAACTTTATTACGATAAAAACATCTGTACACCAGTTGAAATGTGTGTAACAGGGAATTGGCGTCGTGAGTGTAAACTAAACGTTTTCGGTGCTCATAGTGGTTATTGTTAACAACACAGTTAAATATATGCCCTCCTGCTTATTTAGTGTACAAGATAATAGTGGTGAATATTGGGGTCGAGAGTGTTTGAAACGAACACTATCGGTGTCTATTCCCTGTCCTACTCCAATTATTTTTCCTCTCTGCCTAATGACCTCGTAGACGACGGAACGTCAAACCCTAATCTTCCTTCCCTTCTTGCCTTCAGACTATAAAGACGTAATGCCCACGCCGGCCGCGGTGGTCTCGCGGTTCTAGGCGCGCAGTCCGGAACCGTGCGACTGCTACGGTCGCAGGTTCGAATCCTGCCTCGGGCATGGATGTGTGTGGTGTCCTTAGGTTAGTTAGGTTTAAGTAGTTCTAAGTTCTAGGGGACTGATGACCACAGCTGTTAAGTCCCATAGTGCTCAGAGCCATTTGAACCATTTTCGTAATGCCCATACGTGTACGGTTTTTGTTGCTGGTACTGTTTGCCGTACACTAGCAGTGATGTAGTATCACTGTTTAACGTTACGTGCAAAAGCATGTGTTATATCGATGGCAATGTGTCTTCATCGAATCGTATTAAGTGGCATGTACACTGAGGTAACAATACAGGAGACAGCGATATGCAGGTGGCGGTAGTATCGCACATACGGGTTAATAAAGAGTAATACATCGGCGGAGCTGTCATTTGTACTCCTACGATAAATGTGAAAAGGTTTCCGACGTGATTATCGCCGCACGACGGAACTTAACGGAAATTTGAACGCGGAACGGCACATTCCATTTCGGAAATCGTTAGGAATTCAATATTCCCAGAGCCATAGCGTCAAGAATGTACCGAGAATACAAAATTTCAGGCATTACGTCTCACCAATGACAACGCAGTGGCTGATAGTCTTCACTTAACGACCAAGAGAAGCGTCATTTGCCTAGAGTTGACAGTGCTAACATACAAGCAACAAAGCATGAAACAACCGCAGAAATCAAAATGGAAGGTACTACGAACGTATCCGTTAGGGCAGTGCGGCGAAATGTAGCGTTAATAGGCTATGGCAGCTCACAACTGACGCGAGTGGCATTTGCTAACGGCACGACATCGCCTGCAGCGCCTCTCCTTGGCTCGTGACCGTATCGTTTGGACCCTAGACGACCGGAAAACCGTGGCTTGGTCAGATTAGTCTCCATTTCAGTTGATAAGGGTTCGAGTGTGGCGTAGACCGACGAAGTCATGGACCCAAGATGTCAACAAGACTCTGCGCAAGCTGGTGGTGACTCCATAATGGAAAAAAAAATTGGAAATTTGTGGTAAGATCTTATGGGACCAAACTGCTGAGGTCATCAGCCCCTAAGCTTACACACTATTTAGTCTAACGTAAACTAAGGCTAAGCTAAGGACAACACACACACCCATGCCCGAGGGAGGACTCGAACCTCCGACGGGGGAAGCCGCGCGAACCGTGACAGCTGGCCGGAGTGACCGTGCGGTTCTAGGCGCTACAGTCTGGAACCGAGCGATCGCTACGGTCGCAGGTTCGAATCCTGCCTCGGACATGGATGTGTGTGATGTCCTTAGGTTAGTTAGGTTTAATTAGTTCTAAGTTGTAGACGACTGATGACCTCAGAAGTTAAGTCGCATAGTGCTTAGAGCCATTTGAACAATTTGGCCCAAGACTGCGCGGCTACCCCCTGCGGCCTGACTCCATAATGGCGTGGGCATGTATACATGGAATGGACTGGGTCCTCTGGCCTAACTGAACAAATCATGGGCTGGAAATGGTGATTTTCGGCTACCTGAAGACCATTTGCAGCCATTTACGTGTTCATCTTCACAGACAGAGATGGAATTTTTATGGATGACGATGCGCCATGTCAGCGGGTTACAAGTGTGCGCGACTGGTTTGAAGAACATTCTGGACAATTCAGGCGAATGATCTGGCTACCCAAATAGCCTGACAGGAATCCCATCGATCGTTTATGCAACATAATCGAACGATCAGTTCGTGCGCAATATCCTGCACCGGAAAACAGTTTCGCAATTATAGACAGAGAGGCAGCATGGCTCAGTATATCTGCAGGGGACTTCCAATAACTTGTTGAATCCATGCCACGTCGAGTTGGAGTTTCTGCCCTACGCCGGACAAAAGAAGGTCCGACGCAGTCTTGAGATGCTTCCCATTACTTTCGTCACGTCAGTGTATTTGCCTTCATTTACGCCTTGTAAAACGTGCCGGTATGCTTTACGCTTCTTTCCCCCTTATGCGCAATTTTCTGTACCGTTTCAGATCTGACGATGAATGTTTGCTCACAGGAACTAGTAATCAATTATTGCTGAAATATTGCAATCTGGAACGATTAAGAATTTTATGTAAAAAATCTTTAACGTTTAACGTTTTTATCGATCCCTTGTCTGCGCCATGACTATGTCAGGAAAGAACAGTAAGGTAGGTGGGCTCAGAAGTATGTATTTTTTGTTTTACTAAATATTTAAAAAATACTTGCATCAATACTACATCAGTTACGCAGGCAACACATATTTTGACATCTTGGTAACATTGTGTAATAGTTTCATAGTTCAACAATTATTATTAGAAGAGTAATAAAAGTTTTTTCTAAAAAGTAATATTGCGTACGTTTACCCCGTGCGGTAGCGTAAAAGTATGTGGGCCTGGGTCAAGAGCACGCAATGCGTACTTTTACCCCAACCGAAGAAAATAAAAAGGACGAAAGATAAATACACGGAAAAATTTATTAGGAACTCTTTATCTTTCGGCGAATGCAAAAAGTCTATCTCGCAACGATCTGAGAGTGAGGCCGAATAAACGTTTATTGAAGGAAATGCAGTACTTCACTATTGCTTGTTCTTCCTCGTATGAAAAAGTTTTTGTGACTCGGCCGAGGTGTACAGTACCTTTACCCGTTTTAGGACCTTTGATTAAGGGGAGTTGGAACGCCCTATCTCGACATGTTAAATTTAGTGGCTTGGCTTCCCTGTAATTCAGGAACCACTGTAGCCATTGACATGAAAATTTTACAGGGCATTAAACTGTATATTCTGAGTCTACTGCACTGCAATAATTGCATTTCAGTCACTGCTTTCGGAAATATAATTTTTTAATTACACGCTTAAAATTTTATTTAATTTTTTGGACGTTATCCTTAATAATTTTAATTATATATAACATTATGTTCTTCAGGATGTGTGTGTTACTACTCGCTGAAAATTTGAATACTCTACTCAAAGTGGTTTCCGAAATTTTGTGAAAAATGCAAAAGAAAATATAAATTTTCAGGAACGGCTTTTAAAGTTTCAAAAGACTGTAACTCAATATATGCTTATTTTTTTATGTTTATTCACTCAGAAGCACCCAGCGGCATATCGTATATCATCCTCTCGATCTTTTTCCAGGTTTTTTCTTCTTTTCTACTTTCTGGGCTCCTTAGTGGCCAACAGTGCTGCATACTCAGCCTTAACAATGTGAACCTTGTCCATAAGTTCAAGTTCTCTGATGCAGTTTGCTCCAGGAGTAATTCCCATATGCTGTAGCACTTTCACACTACACATGTTGCCATAATTAAAAGCAATAACAGCATCACTGACATGCTATTCGAAACGGACCAGATTCAATTCTCGGCCGGGCCGGAAATTTTCTCCGCTCGGGAATTAGGTGTTGTGTTGTCCTTATGTTCGTATCGTCATAAGTGAGTAGGCTTATGGGCACGTATCGAGTCTGTTGTGATCTGTTATGCTCGCTAATAAGACTGTAGACTGTCTCCAAGTTTTCGTTTACGTTATCATTACCCGTAGAAATCTCAGTGTCCTATCATTTTCATAGGATGGGGCCTTACCAGGTTGGATTAATAGAAAAGGTAGACAAGATCAAACGAAGAGAGGTGCGTATCGTCAAGGGATCATTTAGTCGACGCAATTGCGTTACGGAGATGTTTAACAAACTCCAGTGGCAGACCGTACAAGAGAGGCACTTTGCTTCACTGAGTGGTTTACTATTGAAATTTCTAGACAGTACCTTCCTCGAAGCGCCGGGAAACATACAACTTCCCCCCAGATATGACTCGTTAACTGGCCACAAAGATAAAATCCGAGAAATTAAAGGTATTTCAGAGGTATTTTGACAATCGCTGTCCCCACCGCCATTGGCAAATAGAACAGAGAGGGTTAATAGATGAGATACCGTCCCCTACACACCGTAAGATGGCTTGCGCACTGTAGATGCAGAGTTCATACCTGATGAAGAAGAAAGAAAAGGAAATTTAGCTATGTTATCAACAGCGGGTATCATGGGACAAAAGTAAAACTTTATTAACATTTCGCATTACTCGCATTTGCTCTTGTTTTGCATGTATTCTTAGTCGAATGCAGTCGAGTCCAGCTCGGTAACTGCGCACCCATTGCGGCGGATTGCTAACCGAAGCAGCTAAGGTTCGATTCCCGGATGGGTCGGAGTTTTTCTCCGCTCGGGGAGTGGGTGTTGTATTGTCCTTATGTTCGTACCATCATAACTGATAAGGCTGTATGGGCATGTACCGAAAGCCGCTTTTAGAAAAAGAATTTATTCGAAATAACTGTGGTATCAAACCGAACGAATTACTATGTAAAGAGCCACAGGAGTGTTCCTGGCATCGAAACGTTAGCCTCTGAAATTTGACGGAAATACTGGGGCACACCCTGTATTACACCTGGATGCTAGCACTAGAAATGTCACACTCCCTCCGACAAATATTAATAATTGCATATACTGTTCTTTCTGTGTCAGATTTGTTTGTGTACTGAATCTTTCAACAACTTCCTCTGTTCATCGTCACGAGTTAACAGTCCGAAAAGGCAGCCTTGGTCTAACAGTTCCTGGAATTTATAAAATTTCTCGCGTATGCGATAGCAGCTGCAATGGTCAGTCTACATGTTCGATTTCAGAGCTATGCGCAGAGAACCGACGCCACTACGATTTTAATACACTCCTGGAAATTGAAATAAGAACACCGTGAATTCATTGTCCCAGGAAGGGGAAACTTTATTGACACATTCCTGGGGTCAGATACATCACATGATCACACTGACAGAACCACAGGCACATAGACACAGGCAACAGAGCATGCACAATGTCGGCACTAGTACAGTGTATATCCACCTTTCGCAGCAATGCAGGCTGCTATTCTCCCATGGAGACGATCGTAGAGATACTGGATGTAGTCCTGTGGAACGGCTTGCCATGCCATTTCCACCTGGCGCCTCAGTTGGACCAGCGTTCGTGCTGGACGTGCAGACCGCGTGAGACGACGCTTCATCCAGTCCCAAACATGCTCAATGGGGGACAGATCCGGAGATCTTGCTGGCCAGGGTAGTTGACTTACACCTTCTAGAGCACGTTGGGTGGCACGGGATACATGCGAACGTGCATTGTCCTGTTGGAACAGCAAGTTCCCTTGCCGGTCTAGGAATGATAGAACGATGGGTTGGATGACGGTTTGGATGTACCGTGCACTATTCAGTGTCCTCTCGACGATCACCAGAGGTGTACGGCCAGTGTAGGAGATCGCTCCCCACACCATGATGCCGGGTGTTGGCCCTGTGTGCCTCAGTCGTATGCAGTCCTGATTGTGGCGCTCACCTGCACGGCGCCAAACACGCATACGACCATCATTGGCACCAAGGCAGAAGCGACTCTCATCGCTGAAGACGACACGTCTCCATTCGTCCCTCCATTCACGCCTGTCGCGACACCACTGGAGGCGGGTTGCACGATGTTGGGGCGTGAGCGGAAGACGGCCTAACGGTGTGCGGGACCGTAGCCCAGCTTCATGGAGACGGTTGCGAATGGTCCTCGCCGATACCCCAGGAGCCACAGTGTCCCTAATTTGCTGGGAAGTGGCGGTGCGGTCCCCTACGGCACTGCGTAGGATCCTACGGTCTTGGCGTGCATCTGTGCGTCGCTGCGGTCCGGTCCCAGGTCGACGGGCACGTGCACCTTCCGCCGACCACTGGCGACAACATCGATGTACTGTGGAGACCTCACGCCCCACGTGTTGAGCAATTCGGCGGTACGTCCACCCGGCCTCCCGCATGCCCACTATACGCCCTCGCTCAAAGTCCGTCAACTGCACATACGGTTCACGTCCACGCTGTCGCGGCATGCTACCAGTGTTAAAGACTGCGATGGAGCTCCGTATGCCACGGCAAACTGGCTGACACTGACGGCAGCGGTGCACAAATGCTGCGCAGCTAGCGCCATTCGACGGCCAACACCGCGGTTCCTGGTGTGTCCGCTGTGCCGTGCGTGTGATCATTGGTTGTACAGCCCTCTCGCAGTGTCCGGAGCAAGTATGGTGGGTCTGACACACCGGTGTCAATGTGTTCTTTTTTCCATTTCCAGGAGTGTAGATCTGCTGAAGGCGGACACAGCCTCCCAAACAAATATATGGTTATGTTTTAAGTAACGAAAATTTTGTCCCATGCATCTACTTACTGGGATTCTGTGATTAAAGAACCCATTGAGGTCATAATGCGCAGCAAAAACTTCAAGTAGGACAGCGGCTATACGCTTAGAGGTGCATGGAAATGGGCGATCGATTGTGAAGGGCTACAGAGAAATAAGCTGGGCTATCTAGCATGTAACAGAATCACATCGCTATTAATGTTCGTCTCTCACAGAAATCGACATATTATCTGGTAGTTCCGTGACTTCGTAACGTCTCCAAGAGATACAAACAAATATAGCGCAACAAGAAGACAGAGAAAAAATTATTCAAGACTGTTAAGGCTTTCGTGGCCACTTGTTGACAGAGAGCCTCTTAGCTTCTGCCTTCTGTTTCGAGTTGTTTGGTCGACGTTTGTATGATGATTTTTCTGACGTTTAGTCAAAGCGTCACCTCCAGTTGCTAGTGGCAATAATTTACAACCAAAAGTGAAATTTGCCTCATCTATATTCCAATGCATGTCCTACAAAAACAATTTCAACCCAGAAAAAATACATAAATTATATAAAGAAAAAACAGAACCCATAAACCAACCATTACACATTAATATAACACTAACAACAGAAACGACAACCAGACGAAAAAACACATACGCACCAGCGGCTTACATGGGAAAACTCAAAAAAGATGAACACAAAACTAGCATTCAGAACTACCAACAACCTAAACACTGGAAGAACCAAAATACCAGAATATGCTAATCCAGGCATTTACAATACTACATATGATAAGTGTAATGAACTTTACATTGGACAAAAAAGACATCAAATTTAGAGAACATGCTAGAGATAGTGACAGCAATAATAGAGCCTCTTCATACATTTAAAAAACCAAAACGGTAAAGTCGACGAAGTCGAAGTCTTAAATACCAAAAGAACTTGTCATGAACTTACTGGAAGAACTGGACGCTTATATACATATGAAAAATTATCCGTAGGACATTTTGAACGAACAGCGCGACTTCAAACATAAATGCTGACAGAAAATATCTCAGCGCCAAAAAGTAATTAATTTAAAGTAATTAAATTTCGTTCATTCATTTGTCTAGGTAAAATATTTAAATGATTAACATTGCAAGATCACAGGTTAATATAAGCCATTGCAAATGTGAAATGCTAGTACATTAATAATCATTGTAACCGCCATAATGTTGAATGCAAGCATGCAAACGTGCATTCATTGTGTTTTACAGGTTCCGGAAGTCAGTTTATGGGATGGAGTTGGATGCCTGTTGTACTTGGTCAGTATAGGGACGGTTCATGCTGATTGTGGATGACGCTTGAGCTGTCGTCTATGATGTCCAATATATGTTCAATTGGAGATACACCGTGAACGACCAGGCCCAGACAATATGTCGACACTCTATAGAGCATGTTGGGTTACAACAGCAGTATGTGGCCGAGCGTTATCCTGCTGGAAAACACCCCCTGGAATGCTGTTCATGAATAGCAGTACAACAGGTTCAAATGGCTCTGACCACTAAGGGACTCAACATCTGAGGCCATCAGTCCCCTAGAACGTAGAACAACTTAAACCTAACTAACCTAAGGACATCATACACAGCCATGCCCGAGGCAGGATTCGAACCTGCGAGCGTAGCAGTGGCGCGGTTCCAAACTGAATCGCCTAGAACCGCACTGGCCGGCTACAACAGGTCGAATCACCAGATTGGCGTACAGTTTTGCAGTCAGGATGTGTGGGATAACCACGGGAGTGCTCCTGCTGTCATACCATAACTCGAAGTGTGTATCAAGCAGAAAGGTTGGTTGCAGGCCCTCAACTGGCTTCCTCCTAACCAATACATGGCCATCACTAGCACCGATGCAGAACCGGCTTTCATCAGAAAACACAACATACCTCCACGCTGCCCTCACTTGACACCACTGAAGTCGCAAATGGCGGTGGTTTGGGGTCAGTGGGATGCTTGATATAGGGCGTCTGGCTCGAGGCTGTCTTTGTAGTAACCGCTTTGTAACAGTTCCTTGTGTCACCGTGGTGCCAACTTCTGCTCAAACTGCTAATGCAGCTGGACGCAGGTCTGCTCAGTTTCAGTCAAGTCTTCGAAGGACGCACTTAAGAATTCACGACAACAGATGACCCCGTCATGCCAATGTCCATCATTTTCGAGAGGTGCATATGGCGCCTGAAGATGGAATATTGAATTGGAGAAACTGGTAGCGAAAATAAAAAATAAAAAACTTTTTAAATTACACGGTTGTTTGGCGAATTTCTTTGTTAAATATTTGACCATCCATGGCCGGCCGTGGTGGTCTCGCGGTTCTAGGCGCGCAGTCCGGAACCGTGCGACTGCTACGGTCGCAGGTTCGAATCCTGCCTCGGGCATGGATGTGTGTGATGTCTCTAGGTTAGTTAGGTTTAAGTAGTTCTAAGTTCTAGGGGACTAATGACCACAGCAGTTGAGTCCCATAGTGCTCAGAGCCATTTGAATTTTTGACCATCCACTGTCACATGTCCACAGTGGATCAACAGAGACTCAAATACTGCTCAAGCCTTTCATGCGACGCCCAGTACTGACAGAAAACGCCACTTTGTTTCTCGTTAAGAGCAAAATGATTTTTAAAGTGAAATTTTACGTGCCCTTTCGATTGAGCGGTTCCAATTTCCTCTAGTGTGTTATATGGTCTATCTATATGTATGAACAGGAACAGTAAAGCACGAAGAAAACCAGTTCCCGGCAGCAGAAACTGAGCAACGTGGTGGTAGCAGTCAGTGTGGGCGTGGGTGGTGCTGCGCTGCTAGCGCACTGGTTATTCTTCTATCTTCACTGTCGCCGTTAGTACAGATCGATAAAAAGAACGTCACACTAAACTAATTTTGGACCGCTAAATAGAAGGGGCACGTAAAAATCTGCTTTAAAAATCATTTTGCTCGTAACGAGAAACAAACCGGCATTTTCTGTCGGTACTGGGCGTAGCACGAAAGACTCCAGGTACGTATTGCAAAAACGAAAATAAAAATATCTTCCGAAACACAAGAGTAAATGTGCCTGATGACCCATAGGAGAGATTTCCTGCGTATAAGCCAACAGAAACACCATAAATTAACAGCAGGGAAAATTAAATGAACGGTCGTCCCCATCATGGCTCTCATTACTTTATTTGCGTTTTAGTCTCTAGGTTATCAGAATATTCATGTGGCAATTGTCGAGAAGTAATTTTTAGGATAGACTGCTGCGTTAAATGTAAATAAGAAAATAACAGGAAATTCTAAAAACTAGCGTAGAGTGGCGTTTACACACAGTAACATCTGGGGACATGAATGCGACGATATACAGGGTGAAAAGTATTTAAACCGACAAACTCTGGGAGCTTGTAGGGGACATCAAAACAAATATTTTTCCCTAATGTCATTTTTTCCTATGAGGAGTATTTAAACCGGTAGAGGAAGATTTCACTGGTGGCAGATTAATTAAACCAACAAACACTTTTCCATTTTTATGACCAAGAGACAACACATTAACGCAATCCAATTTGAATTACAGTAGATTTTCAAGAATGCCTCCATTGACACGTAAACAAAGGTTACAGCGTCCGATCATGTTCTGTCTGACACG
Organism: Schistocerca gregaria; assembly: GCF_023897955.1. Classification (NCBI taxonomy): domain Eukaryota; kingdom Metazoa; phylum Arthropoda; class Insecta; order Orthoptera; family Acrididae; genus Schistocerca; species Schistocerca gregaria. The sequence continues at coordinate 756,704,131 of NC_064931.1, forward strand.
GGCAAAAAACCCAGGAGTATCCTGAATTGTTCCTGCTGCTACTACTATCCGGGCAACCAGATCCTCTTCTGATGCAACAGGAGTTGCGTAAACAAGGTTGCACATCTCTCCTCACACAAAAAAGTCCAGAGGGGACATATCTGGGTATCTAGCAGACCATGGTACAGGACCACCTCTGCCAATTCACGTTTCTGGGAACCGTCGGTGCAGGAATCGACGCACACGACGACTGAAATGTGCCGGTGCCCCGTCATGTTGGAACCACATGCGTTGTCTTGTAGGGAGCGGGACGTCTTCCAGAAATTCTAGCAATGCTCTGGCGAGTAAATTGTAATAGTGCCTGCCATTTATTGGCCTAGGTAGCAGATACGGTCCAATTAAACAATCCCCAACGACACCGACCCACACATTAACGAAGAACCGCACTTAATGAGCCCTAGTAACTGTGACATGTGGGTTATCCTCACTCCAAACGTGCGAATTGTGCATGTTGAAGACTCCATGACGCCCGAACTTTGCCTCATTGGAAAACAACACAGAGGATGGAAATGTAGGATGCATTTCACACTGTTCTAGGTACCACTGCGAAAACTGTGCTCTGGGTGGATAATCAACTAGTTCCAGGTTGTGGTCACGCTGTAAGTGAAATGGACGTAACAATTGCTCTCGAAGGACTGTTCTTACATTCGTCTCATTCGCCCCCATGTTACGTGCAATTGCACGAGTACTGATTGAAGGATCCCGCTCCACATGCTGCAAGACAGCTTCCTCAAATTGCAGCGTTCTTACCTTGCGACGGCGTCCTTGTCCAAGTAATCTGTTAAATGGCCCTGTCTCGCACAGACGTCGGTACACAGCAGCAAAGATCGTATGGTGCGGGATACGGCGATTAGGATATTGTTGTTGATAAACCCGCTGTGCAGCTCGTCCTTTGCGGTGCGCTACGTAGTACGCACCAACTACACTCCTGGAAATTGAAATAAGAACACCGTGAATTCATTGTCCCAGGAAGGGGAAACTTTATTGACACATTCCTGGGGTCAGATACATCACATGATCACACTGACAGAACCACAGGCACATCGACACAGGCAACAGAGCAGGCACAATGTCGGCACTAGTACAGTGTATATCCACCTTTCGCAGCAATGCAGACTGCTATTCTCCCATGGAGACGATCGTAGAGATGCTGGATGTAGTCCTGTGGAACGGCTTGCCATGCCATTTCCACCTGGCGCCTCAGTTGGACCAGCGTTCGTGCTGGACGTGCAGACGGCGTGAGACGACGCTTCATCCAGTCCCAAACATGCTCAATGGGGGACAGATCCGGAGATCTTGCTGGCCAGAGTAGTTGACTTACACCTTCTAGAGCACGTTGGGTGGCACGGGATACATGCGGACGTGCCTTGTCCTGTTGGAACAGCAAGTTCCCTTGCCGGTCTAGGAATGGTAGAACGATGGGTTCGATGACGGTTTGGATGTACCGTGCACTATTCAGTGTCCCCTCGACGATCACCAGAGGTGTACGGCCAGTGTAGGAGATCGCTCCCCACACCATGATGCCGGGTGTTGGCCCTGTGTGCCTCGGTCGTATGCAGTCCTGATTGTGGCGCTCACCTGCACGGCGCCAAACACGCATACGACCATCATTGGCACCAAGGCAGAAGCGACTCTCATCGCTGAAGACGACACGTCTCCATTCGTCCCTCCATTCACGCCTGTCGCGACACCACTGGAGGCGGGCTGCACCATGTTGGGGCGTGAGCGGAAGACGGCCTAACGGTGTGCGGGACCGTAGCCCAGCTTCATGGAGACGGTTGCGAATGGTCCTCGCCGATACCCCAGGAGAAACAGTGTCCCTAATTTGCTGGGAAGTGGCGGTGCGGTCCCCTACGGCACTGCGTAGGATCCTACGGTCTTGGCGTGCATCCGTGTGTCGCTGCGGTCTGGTCCCAGGTCGACGGGCACGTGCACCTTCCGCCCACCACTGGCGACAACATCGATGTACTGTGGAGACCTCACGCCCCACGTGTTGAGCAATTCGGCGGTACGTCCACCCGGCCTCCCGCATGCCCACTATACGCCCTCGCTCAAAGTCCGTCAACTGCACATACGGTTCACGTCCATGCTGTCGCGGCATGCTACCAGTGTTAAAGACTGCGATGGAGCTCCGTATGCCACGGCAAACTGGCTGACACTGACGGCGGCGGTGCACAAATGCTGCGCAGCTAGCGCCATTCGACGGCCAACACCGCGGTTCCTGGTGTATCCGCTGTGCCGTGCGTGTGATTATTGCTTGTACAGCCCTCTCGCAGTGTCCGGAGCAAGTATGGTGGGTCTGACACAGCGGTGTCAATGTGTTCTTTATTCCATTTCCAGGAGTGCATATCAGTGTACTCACTCCAGGTGTATCGCTTCATTAGTAAACAGAGACAATGCAGTACTACACTGGTGGACAGCAGTTGCGTACAACTGAAGATGCCGGCCGCGGTGGTCTCGCGGTTCTAGGCGCGCAGTCCGGAACCGTGCGACTGCTACGGTCGCAGGTTCGAATCCTGCCTCGGGCATGGATGTGTGTGATGTCCTTAGGTTAATTAGGTTTAAGTAGTTCTAAGTTCTAGGGGACTGATGACCACAGCTGTTAAATCCCATAGTGCTCAGAGCCATTTCAACCAACTGAAGATCGTAATACGGTCTCTAATAACTGAAGAGAGTAATAAGGCCTCCACCGGTTTAAATAATCCTTATAGGAAAAAATGACATTAGGGGAAAATATTTGTTTTGATGTCCTCTACAATCTCCCAGAGTTTGTCGGTTTAAATACTTTTCACCCTGTAGATGGGTAGACGTGCTGTAAAGTGTGGAGATTATCCTGCTGCTGGAAATTCGTTAAGTCAAACTACGTAGATTCTTTAACAGCACTCATTGTCAGCCAGATCCAAATTCCAAGTTAATTTCTGCCTTTCAAAGGATTGCTTAGCAGCAGCAACACCTTTGTATCACACACACAGCACACCCCTATCATGTTCTAGTTCATCACAGCAAGCCCTGTGCTTACACCCTTCTGTAGACGATTTAATTTCTTTGTAGCAGACACTTGCCTCATTTTGGATGCGATAAACAAAAGTAACAGGGTGTCACACCATAACACACTTTTTGCATCCCCATACCCTGTCAGTCAACGACCTCCATAGAGGATTTCTCATAAATTATGATTCCACACAGAAACATAACTTGAAGTGTTGTTTTTCCACACTCGAAGTAAGCTTGCCAATTCCATATGGATCTAAAATATCTGTCTTACAAACTAGTATGCTAATGAAAATAATTGACATATCCAGCGCCACTCTCGGTGCTAGGACCTCTATTCTGCCCCTGTCTACGACATTTTAAATTTGTTACTTATTAATGAAAGCATATTTAATATCTTTTGTGGTTATTTAACAGGGACAGTAGTTGCTGGAGAGGAGTGCAGGTTCGGTACAAAGATTTTCGTCACGTAATTTCAATTTCAGGTTTGATGATACTAGTTAAAATGAGATATGGTTCAAAAGACTCTAAGCACTATGGGACTTAACATCTGAGGTCATCAGTCCCCTAGACTTAGAACTACTAAAACCTAACTAACCTAAGGACATCACACACATCCACGCCCGAGGCAGGATTCGAACCTGCGACCACAACAGCCGCGTTGTTTCGGACTGAAGATCCTAGAACAGCTCAGCCACAGCGGCCGGCAAAATGAGGTATATCACGTCTCTTTCTGCCTAGTTAGCAATGAAAATAAGTCTTGTGTTCGAGTCTCGATCAGGCACGAAAGCTTTGCATAGTTTGCATTGCCTGTAGATACTGGACTTGAAGCGATATACAGAAAAAAATCTGTGTTTTAAAGTTGAAACATATGCACAACTAGCTGTTCATGATTTTTATTGTCACTTTGTGTTACATAGAAAGGGTGATAGATGACTTTCGAACTGCTTATGCCGGCCGGGGTGGCCGAGCGGTTCTAGGCGCTACAGTCTGGAACCGCGCGACCGATACGGTAGCAGGTTCGAATCCTGCCTCGGGCATGGATGTGTGTGATGTCCTCAGGTTAGTTAGGTTTAAGTAGTTCTAAGTTCTAGGGGACTGATGACCTAAGAAGTTAAGTCCCATATTGCTCGGAGCCATTTCGGATCTGCTTATAGATCCACATGCCATGATGAATACAATGAAATTATTAATGATATGCCATTGATGGTGAGGTTTCTATACAGCACTTGACGTTGTTAAGAACGATTTCCTAACTGGTTCGCTCATTAACCAGTTCATGTGTATTACGTTTAACACTTTGTTAAAAAACCCTTTAGAGAGCAAAAATACTACGAATTTATATCCAACCTTGAAAGCCCAGACATTGCTGAAAGTCTCTTATTCGCAAAAAAAAGTAGTTTTGGGGAAGGATTACGGAATGATCTATGCGGTTGAGCTACGGGCATTAGCAGTCTCATATACTAATGAGAGTGGTAGCATTTTAGAAACGTCACTTATTGTAATAAATTTGAGTTTACAGGCGCTAAGGACGGTCCCATTTCTAATAAGGTGTTTCCTTAAATTTGTAGCATCGTGTTATTTGGTTAGATCAGGAATTATTGCCATATAGACCAGTGGTCACCTGTGGTGATCATTTTGCATAGTCAAACGACAGTACCGAAAAGTGTTTAGTGGACCAGCAAGAAAGTTACGTTATGTGGGCTGCATACAAACCAGGCGGAACGCAATTCAGCACATTCGGATACTTTTCAGCAGGATAGCACACTTCACGCACATGTTATTTCCACTTACTTTCTGTCTGAAAGATTTGTGTCCTTTATTTACGGGCGTTGGTACTCACCCTACAAGTTTCATATGCCGCTTGCCTATTTTTTAAATATGTTTTAGGGATGCGATAATACTTATTATTTAATCACAAGACGTATCCTTGTGGAATGTTTCCTGTATATTATCACAAGCACATTCAAATAATGTGTCCTGTCATTGACGTACAGGGTGTTCATAATTAAAATTTCACTACTTGAGCCAGTGTGCGTATCGGTACCCAGCTTTATAGGAATGATGTTCAGACTGTGCGCTGCAGGATTTGCTTTGTTAGTGGTGTTAGTGTCATGGCTTGCCGGTAGGGCTGAAACACAAGCATCAGTGCGCACTACAATTGCAGTCAGTCAACGTGGATCTAGACCAGTTAAGCCAACGAACGTTTAAGTTCCCCTGCGTAGTGAACGGGTCACGGCGTGGTGTGGCGTCACGGCACAGTTCATGTTTGGCCCGTTTTTCTTTGAGGAACTCTGACCCCAAGGACCAAGGGCATGTAGCGTGAACGACACTTGTTACTGTGATCTGCTTCGCTACCAAAAAAAAAAAAAAAAAAAAAAGGCTCAAATGGCTCTGAGCACTATGGGACTTAACATCTATGGTCATCAGTCCCCTAGAACTTAGAACTACTTAAACTTAACTAACCTAAGGACATCACACAACACCCAGTCATCACGAGGCACAGAAAATCCCTGACCCCGCCGGGAATCGAACCCGGGAACCAAGGCGCGGGATCTTCGCTAACATGTCTCTGGGAGAGACGCTCTTTGAACTCTAATTGTTTTGATGTACAATGGTGTTCCACCTCACATTGCTCATGATGTCACTCGTTTAATCCGTAAAACATTTGGAGGAAACCGGATTACTGGCCGACCGTTCCAAACTGCGTGGCCACCAAGATCACTGGATTGGAAGCCGTGTGATTTTTGGCCTAGGGGATACCTGAAAGATGGTTTTTATGTATGGGACACTAGCACACGTTGGAGGTTGAAGACGAGCATATTGAGAGAGCTAGCCAACATCTCACTTGAAATCTTTCAGGAGGCAGTAGAGCAGCCTCTAGCGAGGTTGCAGGATGTCGTGGATGCTGATAGTCGTCCTACTGAGCAACGTTTGTAACCAGAAACGTAAGCATGGCACGCAATTAACAAATGTCACCTTCTAATTTTGAGTTTAAAATGTATTTTTTTCAATGGTTTATTCGTAATTTCTCTTGCACATTACTCACAAATGTCTCCGCAAAGTTTCAGTGTCTTACGTTCACTCGTTTTTCATGGGGGCCTCTCAAGTAGGGAAAGTTTAATTATAACCAAGTGGTAGAATAAAACACACTACAGCACTATGTACGTCTCTCTCAGTGCATATTAACCTTCAGACTGACGGTACCCCTTTCTGTCAGTCCGTTCTGGAGTGCTTGTTCTCAAAACTAACTAATGAGAGGCCACAAAATGCAACACCTCCTTATAAGAGCGTGCACTGAACAGCCAATGGGGCCGCGCGGGATTAGCCGAGCGGTCTAGGGCGCTGCAGTCATGAACTGCTCCTTGCGGAGGTTCGAGTCCTCCCTCGGGCATGGGTGTGTGTGTTTGTCCTTAGGATAATTTAGGTTAAGTAGTGTGTAAGCTTAGGGACTGATGACCTTAGCAGTTAAGCCCCATAACATTTCACACACATTCACACAACAGCCAATGGGAAACGTATTTCTCAGTCGTTGCAGTGATTGACCGCACACACAGCACATGATCAGAAAACCATATATATTGTCAAGTTGAATTCATGTCATAATTCACAGCATTGTAGTTTCCATGTACAACATTATATGACTGGAATAACCGTATCCCAATAAACCAAGGTAGGCCCAATTATAAGACCTTTCTAAGCTGAGACTTGCCTGATTTCAGGTGCACAACATCGTGCTGTACCCAGACAAGTACTCGTGGTGCAACATCACGCCCATCAAGCAGGTGGTGGCGCACCCGGACTGCACGTCTGTGGAGATCGACAACAACGTGTGCGTGGGCACGTGCTTCAGCTACAGCATCCCCGTCACGCTGCCCAGCGCGCCCGGCGAGATCATCAAACCATACTGCGACTCCTGCCAGCCGTCCGCCGTCGTCTGGCACAATGTAAGCCACTGCCTCACTCTCACACAACATACACTCGAAAGAGAAAGAAAGACGCACCTGCACAGGATAGAGACCGGTAGATGAGACGTATGTGTACAGGTAAACAAATAGTTACAGTTTTAGAAAAATTGGATGATTTATTCAGGAGAAAAAGATTCACAAACTGAGCGTTGGTCCACTTCTCGCCCTTATGTAAGCAGTTATTCGGCTAGATATTGATTTATAGAGTGGTTGAATGTCCTCCTGAGAGATATCGTGCGAAATTCTGTCAAATTGGCGCTTTAGATCTTCGGATCCCGAGCTGGTTGGAGGGACCTGTACACAATGCCCTAAAAGTTCTCAACTGGGGAGAGATCCGGCGATCTTGCTGGATCAGTTTCCCAAATAACTCCTGATCGATTCCGTGCTTGACCCATAGCCCCCCTTTCAAGGATTGATTGATCAAAAACTGCGTATATTCTTCAGTAGTAATGATCTTCAAAGCATTAGGATACGCAATTTCCTTAAATTTTCTGAAAATAAGTTTTGTTTCGTTTATGAACCTTCGACTATCTTCAATTATATTTTTTCTAATTACGTCCATTATTTATACAAAGTTTCTGATTTTGGTACGTAGTTTCTCAGATCCGGTTTCACAGTTCGTACTTCGTCCGCAAGAAAACCATCTCTTCCACGACAGATAGTCTGCCACTTAGATCCACAGTTAACTTAAACACAACTAAACTGTAAAATAAAATCGTTAATATTGGACATATGGCGTTTACGATCAGGCATTTCATGCGACTAACACCCGATAAAGTGTATTGTCTCCTGTAAACGAACTGAAGACGACGTATGCTACCATCCCTAGAGAGTAAAAGACTATGGGGAGAGACAATTTGGGTTCTAAAAAAGGTACGGGCCATCCCTACTCTTTCTGTCGTTTTCTCACCTGTCTTGGGGTCACTGAACACTTACGTCGCTCGATAAGTGTGACCTGTGGAATGATAAGGTATGCAGTTAAGCAAATTGAAGTAAACAACATAACAATATTAGGTAATAAATGAATTTATCACGCAGATGTAGTATTTTAAGAATTTGTTTTTATTTTTTGTGGATCTTTCAATTTTGATGGCTCAGGCCCACCTTTGCCTTTATCGTAATGAGCTCAAATCTCGCATAGTTCGCTTTTATTAGAGTGGAACCAAACTGACTTGCAACCCAAGAAAAATCACCATAAGTTTTTAAAAGTACCATAAAAGAGTCATTATTGGGGAGTTCCGTCTGTTCGACGTGGTGCAGAATACTTACATCCTTAGTAAGGTCGCTTGGTTCTTTCTTAGGAAGATAAACACTTTACAAAAAACGACTGATTAAGTTAGTCTACAGCAATATCTCTAACGCAGTTTTGACTGTGCACTACCTTAGTCAGCTGTGTTATGGCAGTGAGGAAATAGAGAGTAAAAACGCCAAAGCGAGCACACAAATCTAGTCAAGTGCATCTTAGACCAATAAATGAAAAAAACCGAAAGAAATAAATAATCCAACAGCCGGGATAGCTTTTATGTTCCTCAGCCATGTAATAGATGGCTTTTATGAAGATAGAATGCGCTAGTATTTCAGTCAGTTCGGACCAGTTACACAAGTAAAGTAAGGGCCTTATATAATGACTGACACCGTTCACATTTATTAAGTTTCAATATGCTTAAGTAACCAAGTTTGTTGATGAGACTACTAACAACTATTTGCAAGACAATAAGTGTCTGAAAGCAAGTTACACAGAAGAGCCAAAGAAACTGATACACCTGCCCAATATTGTGCAGAGCCTCCGCAAGCACGTAGAACTGCCCCAACACGACGTGGCATGGACTCGACTAATGTCTGAAGTAGTGCTGGAGGGAAGTGACACCATGAATCCTGCAGAGCTGTCAATAAATCCGTAAGAGCACGAGGAGGTGGAAATCTCTTCTGAACAGCACGCTGCAAGGCATCCCAGATATGTCCAACAATGTTCATTCCATTACTACTTACCTCAGCATCTATTTCGGCGTTCGTGCGATGACTGAAAGAGGATTAAAATTAGTAATAGACAGTCCCAAAATTGCAATATCAGCACAGCTATTTCAAGAGCCATCATCGTCAGTTGGTGGGTGCTTTATCTGTAGATGGCCTACTAATAGAGGCCAAGACAGATCATACGAAGTCTACTCTGAAAGTAAGGAACGATAGGTCGCGAAATGGAAACCACAGTGAAAATCAAAACTGTTTTATTTGCAACTTTTCAATTCCCTCGTTAGAGAATCATTAGAGAAGAAAGCCGCCAGTGCTTTTCGAGAATTTGCTACTCTGGACTGCATCTCATTGTCTGTGTCAAAATATTGTCTTCATAGCCAGCGGTTCATTTGAGCAGAGATGAAACTCAGGGGTAGCCAATTACGGGCTGTATTGTGTGAGATCAAACACTTCCCATCGAAAACGCTGCAGGAGCATCTTCATTGCCCCTGCAGAGTGCGGCCGAGAATTGTCGTGTAGAACGAACCGCATGACAGTTATGGTATGTGGATTGCATAGCTTCAGGGGAAATCTTTCGCCAGGCCCTCATACTTGGAGGGAGAGGCTAATTTCTAGCCATCTTTACGTTCTCACTGTGATCTCAGAACTGAAAAGAGCGGCGTGATGTGATCGATGCGCGTGCCAGACACAGTGCCCAACGCATCTGTGCAAAACAACATCAGATTTTCACTGTATTTTCCATTTCGCGACTGATCGTTCCTTGCTTTCCGAATAATTTTCTCAGCGAAACAGATTCATAAGACCGAGTTCATGTTTTCGGCCTCACCTGTTATTCACAGTTTCTGTGCTAGTAGCATCACTGAGGTACTGTATAGATAATTCTGATATATTTACGGACTTAATGTAAGACAAAATCTGGTTAGGAGCTTTAACTAGATTCGTAGACAGAATTTTATGATCGAATCCATTGAACGCTTTCCGCGTCGCTCTCCTTATGTTTCTGTTGTCTCCGTCCAGTTGTTATTTCCCAAGAAGGCTCTGACTTCGCTTATACCTGTGTTAAAGGTATCTCTGTTTTCGTAGCAACTTTCGAACACGGCGGATATTTCCCATCCCTCACAACCTTGCTCGGCACTTAACATAAAAAACTCATTGTAAAATAGTTGAAAATTTGTAAGATAATACTGAAGTTTTAAACGAGAAGCTTTCTGCGCTAAATCAGCCTTTCAACAATTAATGATTGTATCACGTGAAACTGTAATCTGTGAAATCTGAAACTTATCAGTGTGAAACTTTGTAATGCTATGACCTTGCCTTTCAACATAACAGTCAACGACTCCACCTTGTAACTTACGAAGAATTTAAAAGATGTTCTGTTGCCCTAAAAACATACAAAAGAAAACTGCTCCTCGAGACTATGACATAAAAATGTTATTCTGCTCTTCTCTGCAGTTATGCCTGAAATGTAATCATCTGCATCTTCACTTCAAATAAATCACACTGCCGTGAAACGAGAGTGCGCTTATCTGCACAAAATGGATTTTCGGTAGGAAATGGGAAATGTAAATCGTGAGGCAATGTGACAAAAACATATAGGCTACTTCGATGTAACAATTGTATAGAAACCAGGAAAATAGATACAGGGTTAAAGAATTCCACTTACATCTTAAGTTTCAAGTGCATACCTGTTTCAAAAAAACGTTATCAACTACAGTTACATGGAGGAAAGCATGGAACACGGAAACAATATCAATAAAACAGTGGATGCTCAGAATGGAAGTCTCATGACCACACGTAAGAATTACCATAACAAGCTTTCGTATGAAACCAAGCTACGCGCCCAAATGGAGTTATCCAACTTAATGCTAAGGTTCATGTGGCTGCTGTGAAACCGCTACCAAACCAATGATTTTCAAATCATGACTCTCAAATGTCACTGTTTTGCCCCAATCTTACTGCGAAATATTACTGCTCCAAACACTATCCAGGAAGCACTTGTGTGCGTGTGTGTGTGTGTGTGTGTGTGTGTGTGTGTGTGTGTGTGTGTGTCCGTCCGTCAAAGTTCTACCTGCACGTTAACTTGGCCGAAAACCTCTGATGTCAGCTATTACGAACCTAACCCAAGCTGCCACAGAGGTCCACCCCACGCATGTGTTCAGGTGCAAGACTCTTTTGTTGAGTTAGCAAACGAGAATTAATGTCATAGTGGCAAAGATGTAAACATAACGAAGATTCATGGAGTTACAATAAGGGGAGTTGTTATGATGTCAAAAACTTGAAGCCGACATCCACCGTGTTAGTATGGCCAAACATTAGCTTCTGATGGGAGTGTATAGTGTTTTCATTTCTGTAATTTAACTTTTTATTCCCCGTCAGTAAAACTCGAAGAGCGCTTTGGTTGAACGCTATGAGAAGGAAATATTGCACACCGTCCAGATAGAGCAAACTATGTTCCCAGCCTTTTCGGGAAGAGGACATAGACGGAACATCAGTTTCGTCATTCCGTATTAAGGAAAATACTGGCTTACCAAAGCATCGTTTTTATGCCACATAATTCTCTTCTTCATTATTCGAAACGTATAACAAAAACAAAGTTACATTAAGGAGGCTAAATGCGTAATATTAGTGGATCAAATACGCCTTTAAGACCAGAAAAATGCCTTCCTGACGCTGTTTCATTCACGAAAATATTGTAATATTTACTATTTGGAACAATTGTTATGTGGACTCGACAGATATTAAGAACAAGACGAAATTGTAAATAGTAGACTGCTAATGTTTAGGGGCTACTAAAATGGTGGCGCCGGCTTCAAAGCAATGTACAGCGTAAGTCTGTAGCGCCACCTCCGTATTAAAACTACAGCCACCTCTCATAGTCTTGAATCTTATCCACTGATACTCCATATATTGGTCACCAGAGACACACATTTAATATTTTAGTGGTGGGATTTGTTAAGGAACTAAATGAAGTGATGGGATTTAGCTATACACACATATTAATTATAAAGTAATTGCGCATGAGTGTGGAATTTGCAAATTAATAATCAATAAGGAGATTAGGTGCATCAGTTTGCAGGAATATAGACAGAGTACGTTATCACAACATGTTCTATTTGGCCAATACTGTTGACTTCACTTAATTTTTTCAAAACACTGTTACGAAATAATCAACACACATAAACTAGACAGGTCAGTACCGCAAACCAAAGAGCCCGTGAAAAGAAAACTCGACACTAAGTCGACGGCTGCAAACACAGTAGAGAGCGAACATGGCGACTGCAAGTGATGTGAGATTAAATCAGTACTGATGAACAAAGCTAGAAACGTCTTAAACAGCAACACACTCTATCAGAGTTTCAAAGGCAAAGTCCACGTCCAGAAAGCGGTGTGAACTTTTGTATTTGATGATTGGCGTACAGAGATTTGAACGACCAGATACCAACTGGCGACAGAACCATCGGGCAGAGTACTGATTTCCTGTAGCAGACCAACGACCATCTCCCATGTGGAATGTTTGCTGCAACCTCTAGAGCTGCAGCCGTCACAATGCGACGCACCACACACCATCACTGTGTGAGTCATATCGCAGGCGAAGCAGAATATTAAACTTTCCTTGGCTATTATTGAAATAATATAACAATAATGTGCAATTTATACACTGCCGGCCATTAAAATTTCAGCACCAGGAACGATAGCAAATAAAGAAATCTTACTTGTTGTACATATTTAGCTTAGTACGAAAATCTATACTATTGTATAAAGAGAGTTTGTAGTTTATTGCTGCCAAAAACGTCGAAAAGCTCTTGAACAGTTTAGTTGAAATCTTTACATGATACTCTCATATCCGTTCGGATGGACGTAGGCTACGTATTTCTTTGATGTAATTGGTACATAAATGTTTATCCACTACTGGCCATTAAAATTGCTACACCACGAAGACGACCTGCTACAGACGCGAAATTTAACCGACGGGAAGAAGATGCTGTGATATGCAAATGATTAGCTTTTCCGAGCATTCACACAAGGTTGGCACCGGTGGCGACAGCTACAACGTGCTGACACGAGGAAAGTTTCTAACAAATTTCTCATACACAAACAGCAGTTGACCGGCGTTGCCTGGTGAAACGTTGTTGTTATGCCTCGTGTAAGGAGGAGACATGCGTACCATCACGTTTTCGACTTTGATAAAGGTCGGATTGTAGCCTATCGTGATTGCGGTTTATCGTATCGCGACATTGCTGCTCACGTTTGGCGAGATCCAATGACTGTTAGCAGAATATGGAATCGGTGGGTTCAGGAGGGTAATATGTAACACCGTGCTGGATCCCAACGGCCTCGTATCACTAGCAGTCGAGATGACAGGCATCTTATCCGCATGGCTGTAACGGATCGTTCAGCCACGTCTCGATCCCTGAGTCAACAGATGGGGACGTTTGCAAGACAACAGCCATCTGCACGAACAGTTCGACGACGTTTGCAGCAGCATGGACTATCAGCTCGGAGACCATGGCTGCGGTTACCCTTGACGCTGCATCACAGACAGGAGCGCCTGAAATGGTGTACTCAAGTACGAACCTGGGTGCACAAATGGCAAAACTTCATTTTTTCGGATGAATCCAGGTTCTGTTTACATCATAATGATGGTAGCATCCGTGTTTGGCGACATCGCGGTGAATGCACGTTGGAAGCGTGATGGTATGGGGTGCCATTGGTTACACGTCTTGCTCACCTCTTGTTCGCATTGACTGCACCTTGAACAGTGGACGTTACATTTCAGATGTGTTACGACCCGTGGCTCTACCTTTGATTCGATCCCTCAGAAATCCTACATTTCAGCAGGATAATGCAAGACCGCTTGTTGCAGATCCTGTACAGGCCTCTCTGTGTACAGAAAATGTTCGACTGCTGCCCTGACCAGCACATTCTCCAGATCTCTCACCAATTGAAATCGTCTGGTCAATGGTGGCTGAGCAACTGGCTCGTCACAATACGCGAGTCACAACTCGTGATGAACTGTGGTATTGTGTTGAAGCTGTACACGCCATCCAAGCTCTGTTTGACTCAATCCCCAGCCGTATCAAGGCCGTTATTACGGCCAGAGGTGGTTGTTCTGGGTACTCATTTCTCAGGATCTATGCACTGAAATTGCGTGAAAATGTAATCATATGTCAGTTCTAGTATAATATATTTGTCCAATGAATACCCGTTTATCATCTGCATTTCCTCTTGGTGTAGCAATTTAAATGGCCAGTAGTGTATAATACCTAAATGGGAGACGTTGTCAGCAAAAGACTCAAAAAGGTTTTGTCCTAGGGAAAAACAATCAAAATGCAGAAATTCCTCGCATAATAGGACTGAACTGGGCAGCGTTCCAGGAACTAAGATTTATCATGCCCAATAAGAGTGTCCAAACAATTTGGAGGTTAAGTTCTATAATATGCGCATACTACCAGCTATAACCTACGGCCTGGAAACTATGACTCTGACTAAGGCAAGCGCTCGTAAACTGAAGCTCACACAGTGAACCATGGAGCGATGTATGCTAGGAGTCATCGTGAGAACTGCAAGCCTAAAGCAGCAGTGGGTCGGGTATGTAGCTCAACAAGATCACAGCAGGAGGGCCCCTCGAATTGTTCACTGGAGACAGTGGGACCACAAGGGAGACATTGGAAGACCCCTAAAGAGATGGCTTGATGGCGCGAAGCTGGTGGCTGGAACACGTTGGTATCAGGTGGCTCAGGATCCAAATCAACTGAAATATAGGGATGAGGCCTATATACAGCAGTGGGCTGAGATTGGCTGAAGAAGAAAAAGAAATTGACAACGTTACTCCTACCTATTAAGTGAGGTTGTGCAGAAAAGTTTATTATTCGCATATCCAAGTTTTTAGTACACTCCATGCTCGATGCCGCCTTCACGGTGTTGGAGTTAAAATGGCCAACAGGTTATTAAGGAAAACTCTGAGGATCAGTCTCCCGGGTTAGTTATTGTTAGTCGAGTGAAATTGTGCAGTGGTAGGTGGACAATGAGAGGAGTGCCGTAGTGCGTGTTATTTTCCTGTCAGTAGCACAGGTGACTGCGAGCAGGAGTTGGCAGGTAGCATCTCCACGTGGCGGCGTGGGCGCGCCGGGCGCTGCTTGTCATTCAGCCGCGGCCATAGTTGGATGTAAGCAGGCGTTTACTGGCTGTGAGCACCTGCTCATCTTTGCACTCGCAACACGCATACGTCATTCCATTTCAGTATTCCTACATCTACAGCGTCGAGAATGAGCCGAGAACACCAAATTTCAGACATTGGCTCTCACCACGAACAGCGCAGGGGCCGACGGTCTTTAACGACCGAGAGCAGCGATATTTGCGTAGCGTCGTCAGCGCTAACAGGGATGCGACATGGAATGAAATAATCGCAGAAATTAGTGTGGGGTGTACGACGAACGTATCCTTTAGGACAGTGCAGCGAAATTGGTCGTTAATAGGCTATAGGAGCAGACGACCAACGAGAGGGCCTGCAGCTACTCTCCTGGGCTCGTAACCTTGTCGGTTGAACTCTAGACGCCTGGAAAATAGTGGAATGGTGACATGAGTCCCGATTTCAGCTGACAAGTGAAATTGCGTGCTTATGGAATATCGTCTCAGTTATGTGACTAGATTTGTGATTTCCTGTCAGAGAGGTGACAGTTCGTAATAATTGACGGAAAGTCATCGAGTAAAACAGAAATGATTTCTGGCGTTCCCCGAGGTAGTGTTATAGGCCCTTTGCTGTTTCTTATCAATATAAACGATTTGGGAGACCATTTGAGCAGCCGACTTCGGTTATTTGCAGATGACACTGACGTTTATCGACTGATAAAGTCATCAGAAGACCAAAAATTGCAAAACGATTTAGAAAAGATATCAGAATGGTGCGAAAATTGGCAGTTGACCCTAAATAACGAAAAATGTGAGGTCGTCCACATGAGTGCTAAAAGGAATTCGTTAAACTTCGGTTACACGATAAATCAGTCTAATCAAAAACCGTAAATTCAACTAAATACCTAGGTATTAGAATTACGAACAACTTAAATTGGGAGGAACACCTAGAAAATCTTGTGGGGAAGGCTAACCAAATACTGCGTTCTATTGACAGCACACTTGGAAAATGTAACAGATCTACTAAAGAGACTGCCTACAATATGCTTGTCCGTCATCTTTTAGAGTACTGCTGCGATGTGTGGGATCCTTACCAGATAGGTCTGACGGAGTACATCAAACAAGTTTAAATAAGGGCAGCACGTTTTGTATTATCGCGAAATATGGGAGAGAGTGTCACAGAAATGATACAGGATTTGGGCTGGACATCATTAAACGAAAGGCGTTTTTCGTTGATTGGAATAATAGAGAAATGTGAAGGTGGTTCGATGAACCCTCTGCCAGACACTTAAATCTGGTTTGCAAAGTATCCATGTAGATGTAGATGTAGAAACATACTGATGCACATAAACTTCAACCTAGGATTCCCTGACGGTCTCCTTCACCAGCCTGACGCTGGAGCTCCCAATCAACAGCATCCACCCTATTTGCTTGTATAGACCTTGCAGGGAAATCGGCCACAGTCGAGGTAAACAAAGTATATCGGGCTGCCTCAAATACGCTCTCAACAATGGGCAGCATCTCGTATCTGTTACCAAGGCGTAAATGAACAGTTGTGTGGCAGTATCCAAATTCCTATTCCACCCTGTAGAGAAAACAAACCGGTCAGGTGACTGATATTAGAAGGCGCAGGGCTTCAAGCAAATTCTAGAGGCATCAGAGACGTCACAGCTATCGCCCCAAGTGCCCCAACATTTGTGCCGACCGGGGCAACTGTGTGACCGTGGCAAAACCAGCACCCAGCTGTTTTCGGACAGCGGTCAGTACCCATTCCATCAGCACACAATAAGCAGTCACTCTCGACCTCCCACTATTAGAACTACGCAATAACAACAAAGAAGGTACTAACACAAGCAACCGGAAACTGACGACTGCAGGGAGACAGCCACAAATAAACTTCGTCGTACATACTGTAAGGCTGGAGGTGGCGCAAAGCTGACGTTACGAACTACACAAATTGGAGTTCGGAAGTAAATGAGAGCGCTGCTGTGCTTAGACGGCTATATCACAACCTTTTTCACAAAGTCAATATCACAAACTGCTGGATAAGTATAGAAACTGAAAACATTTCCACTGTACACAGGCAGACAATTAAAATATGTGTATATCTCCTTACGAGATTTATAATAAATATTGATAAACTTCAGCGAGGATACATCACAGACGACTGTTATTGTTTTGCAAGTTAGATTCATCAACGTCAATGCGACGGGCAGTTGTTAGTTACAGAACAAAACTGCGACCTAGAAACTTTGTGACGGTGTATTTCACGACTTGGCGAAGACCTTCACTTCGTTGTAGAAGTGCACATTTTGGCTGTTCAGACGACGTTCCGGCTCCAAACACCTTGTCATTCTGGAAACGCCTGGCGTCCAATGCTTTTTCCCTCCGAGGTAAAAATAATAAGTCCTTAACGCCCTGTCAGGAGAATGCAGGGGAGTGCGGAAAATCTTTTGGCCCAAATAAGAAGCACTTGTGATTGTATCCCATGCAGAAGGAACAGTGGTGGTGTGGTGGAGCAAAAAAAAAGACGCCCTTGGACAGCTCCGTGTTAGCACCACACCATGGCAGTCGCAGAAAGCACTCAGCATCATCTTGCTCGATGATGGTTAGATCTTTCCCTTTGTTGGCGACGATGAATCCAAGTGTTTTCCACAGCTTTTATTTATATTTGAGTCCATAGGACTCCCATTTGCAGCGACCGTTGGATATACAAATGGAAGAATGCGGCGATCAGTCGCGAATAATTTGAATTTATTGCAGATCGATTTCGACTATAGAATAGCCGTCATCAGTGCTAGAGGTAACAGAAACAAATCAGATACAATCATACCAGATACAAGCATATACAAAACAGTATAACGCAGCTTTTATTTATATTTGAGTCCATAGGACTCCCATTTGCAGCGACCGTTGGATATACAAATGGAAGAATGCGGCGATCAGTCGCGAATAATTTGAATTTATTGCAGATCGATTTCGACTATAGAATAGCCGTCATCAGTGCTAGAGGTAACAGAAACAAATCAGATACAATCATACCAGATACAAGCATATACAAAACAGTATAACGCAGTAAAAATACAAATGACAAAAATATGTACCATACGTCACCCATTGTGGCCGCATCAGACTTGTGCTGAAACACATGTATCTTTCAGATTTGAATACACAGACACTTATAAACATGCTGAGAAAAAGAATCAGCGTATCTGACAGAATACTAACATGAACTGGAGTTATTGTTTGCAGACTACGTCAGCACCAACGGTTTGGCCACCTCGACCTCTTTGTGGGCAAATAGTCAAGCTAATGTTTAGTTTTGAAAAAATATCAAAATATGTTGCTTGCCGTTACATCGAAATTGGTACATATAAACATAACATACACTGTTAATATTAGAAGTTATAAATAATTTATAAAAAAACAGGTTAAAACAAATATAGATGTACTGGAGATGACAGTCATTCGATACCTTCTAATATCGTGTCGGACCTCCTGTTGCGTGGCTTAATGCAGCAGCCCGACGTGGCATGGACATAACAAGCCGTTAGAAGTCCTTCCCTGCAGAAATATTGAGTCATGCTGACTTTATAGCCGTCTATAACTGCGAAAGTGTTGTCGGTGCTGGATGTTGTGTACTAACTGACCTGTCGATTATGTCCCACAAATGTTCTGTGGGGTCCATGTCAGGCGATCTGGGTGGCCAGATCGTTCGCTCGAATTGCCCAGATTGTTCTTCAAACAAGTCGTGGACACGTTTTGTATTATCTCGACACAGGGGAGAGAGTGTCACGGACATAATACAGGATTTGGCGTGGACATCATTAAAACAAACGCCTTTTTCGTTGCGGCGGAATCTTCTCACGAAATTCCAATCACCAACTTTCTCCTCTGAATGAGAAAATATTTTGTTGACGCCGACCTACATAGGGAGAAATGATCAACATAATAAAATAAGGACAATCAGAGCTCACACGGAAATATATAGGTATCCTTGTTTTCAGCGTTCTCTTCGAGATTGGAATAACAGAGAATTATTGTGAAGGTGGTTCTATGACTCCTCTGCGAAGCATTTAAGTCTGATTTGCAGAGTATCCATGTAGACGTACATGTAGATGAACAGTTGTGGCCCGGTGACATGACATCGTCCTTTGGGAACAAGAAGTCCACGAATGGTTGCTGATGGTCTTCAAGCAGCCGAACAGAAACATTTCCAGTCAATGATCGGTTCAGTTGGACCAGGGTACCCAGCCTATTCCACGTAAACAAAGTCCACACCATTATGTAGCCACCACCAGCTTGTACAGAGCCTTGTTGACGGCTTCTGACCATGGCTTCCTGGAGTCTGCGCCACACTCGAACCCTACCATGAGCTCTTGCCAACTGAGATCGGGGACTCATCTATCCAGGCCACAGTTTTCCAGTCGTCTGGGGTCCAACAAGCCTAGGCGAGGCACTGCAGGCTATGTCGTGCTCTTAGCAGTGGCACTCGCATGGGTCGTCTACTGCCATAGCCCATTGACGAAAACTCAATTACAGAAATGTGGGAAGTGCCATCTATGAATGACAAGAGGATAAATGGTTCAAATGGCTCTGAGCACTATGGGACTTAACTATTGAGGTCATCAGTCCCCTAGAACTTGGAACTACTTATACCTAACTAACCTAAGGACATCACACACATCCATGCCCGAGGCAGGATTCGAACCTGCGACCGTAGCGGCCGCGCGGTTTCAGACTTTAGCGCCTAGAACCGCTCGGTCACTCCGTCCGGCTGACAAGAGGATACATATTGCACATGAATGCATAAAAACACATGCAATGTGTATCCTCTCGCCATTCATAGCTCGCACCTACATTTCTGTAACTAGTTTTTCGATTTATTGGCGTACTTATGTATCTACCGAGCGAGGTGGCGCAGTGGTTAGCACACTGGACTCCCATTCGGGAGGACGACGGTTCAATCCCGTCTCCAGCCATCCTGATTTAGGTTTTCCGTGATTTCCCTAAATCGTTTCAGGCAAATGCCGGGATGGTTCCTTTGAAAGGGCACGGCCGATTTCCTTCCCAATCCTTCCCTAACCCGAGCTTGCGCTTCGTCTCTAATGACCTCGTTGTCGACGAGACGTTAAACACTAACCACCACCACCACCACCACCACCACCACCACCACATGGCCGCGGTGGTCTCGCGGTTCTAGGCGCGCAGTCCGGAACCGTGCGACTGCTACGGTCGCAGGTTCGAATCCTGCCTCGGGCATGGATGTGTGTGATGACCGTAGGTTAGTTAGGTTTAAGTAGTTCTAAGTTCTAGGGGACTGATGACCACAGCAGTTGAGTCTCATGGTGCTCGAAGCCAAAGCCAAGCCACCACCACCACCACTTATGTATCTATTTGTATTAAATATAGACGTAAGAAATTATTTGGTAACTTCTAATATTAACTGTGTATGTTACATCTATAAGTACCAATTTCGATGTAATGACATACAGCTATCTTGATATTTTTACAAAAATGAACTTTAGCTTGACTGATCTTCTTGTGGTGTTGCAGTTCTTCTTGTTATGTCCTTGCTTGCTACGAAATGGGAAGAGCAATTCCGCCTTATGCAAGACCCTTTTTTCTGTTTTACAGAACAGAAAAAGGTGGAATTCCTCTCCCCATTTAGCTTGACTATTTGTCCACATAGAGGGCGCTCTTGTTCGAGGTGGCCAAACTTTTGGCGCTGCGCCGGCCGGTGTGGCAGAGCGGCTCTGGGCGCTTCAGTCTAGAACCTCGCGACCGCTACGGTTCGAATCCTGCCTTGGGCATGGATGTGTGTGATGTCCTTAGGTTAGTTAGGTTTAAGTAGTTCTAAGTTCTAGGGGACTGATGACCTCAGATGTTGAATCCCATAGTGCTCAAAACGAACCGTTGGTGCTGCTGTAATCTTTAAACAACAACTCCATTCCATGTTCGTATTCTGTCAGATATGCTGCGTCTTTTTCTCGATGTGTTTTAGGCGTGTCTATTTATTCAAATCTGAAACATATATGTGTTCAAGCGCCAGCGGCCTTGCAGCAGTAGTGATACCGGCTCCCGTCAGATCACCAAAGTAAAACACTGTCGGGCTTGGCTAGAACTTGGATAGGTGACCGTTCGGGTCCGGCGAGCGCTGTTGGCAAGCGGAGTGAAGTCAGTCCTTGTGAGGCCAGTTGAGGAGCTACTTGCTTGAAACGTAGCGGCTACAGTCACGTAAAGTGATAACAGCATGCCCCCTCCCCCCCCCCCCACTTTCGCCTCCCGTGACTCCTATGTAATGAGGATGACACGGCGGTCAGTCGAGGCCTGTTCGGACGGGGATTAACAAGGGCTACTACTAACACTGCCAAATTCTGATTAACAAGCCGAACCTGCGAAGACACGGCCTAAAGCCGGAAAGAAGAAGATTTCTCTGTACCAATGGATTGTGCCATTTTGTTTTAGCACCTCTACCGGCGTGCTACGCTACTGCGTGTACCATGGCTACAGATATGCCCCTGCAACAGCAAAAAAAATCAGTTACTATATTTTATTTTTTCGAGGTGATAATTAAAATTTTCTGAATATCCCTCATATAATTTTGACTCCAGCGATTGGGTCGCTTTGTGTACCAGCGCTGGTCACTCACGGTGAGCAAACACGATTGGTTGTCTGTAGGAACGCGAGTGGATGGGCAATCGTGGAGAAGGCGAGCTTCGGTGTCTGCAGCAGGCTGTCTCGTTGCGCAACGCCGCTGACCTTGCGGGCTCCGCACGCCTTTTCCTGCAGCGCCTCCGTCGTGGTACAGAGACCAACAGCTTCTTGTAGGGGGCGGCTTTCCATCTCCTCCCTCGTAGCCACACGAAGCTGGCCAAGTAGGTGTCGTGAAGACGAAGGATCTGAAGTAGCTCGACGAAGTGCTTCAGCCTGCGGTAGCAGTCGAGCTTACAGGTCTCCTGAATAAACTTTGACGACCATCATTTAATAACTGTGTCCAATTCCGGCCTAGATATGGACGGAAACCTTTTCACACGCAAATCGTTCACGCATGCCTCGTCAATGGCCGTATGTGATCATTTCGGACGATCGAGGTATTTAAGCCACTGCTTGAAATTCGTCAAAGGAAAATGCTGAAGCAAGTTTTGCATCAGCTACATAACTACAAATGTATGCGGGTTCACATACAAGGATAGCAGGTAATAAAAGAATGAACCTTATGAATATAAGAAAATAATTTTATTGAGAAATAAAAACAAAAAAAAATATCCAGTTTGTTTCTTTCTTGACCACTTGAAGACCACGCAGATTCGGGTCAGGTTAGTTTCTTGTGATCTTTTATATTCGTCCAGTATTCTTTCATTCTCATCCTTTTCAACCGCCTTCGCTCTTCAGTCCATGATGATTTTCCCCTGCCCCTAGTTCTGTCATGGAAACTTATGACATCCTGAATTTGTTATTTGAAATCAGCGT
This sequence comes from Schistocerca gregaria, assembly GCF_023897955.1. NCBI lineage: Eukaryota > Metazoa > Arthropoda > Insecta > Orthoptera > Acrididae > Schistocerca > Schistocerca gregaria. The sequence goes on from NC_064931.1 coordinate 756,726,702, forward strand.
CTTGTACATATCTGTTTCTTGTAGGACCTATTCCCATTTCTTCCACATCCATTTCTACATCTTGGATCCAGCGCACTTTGGTTCTCTTGTTCAGAAGAAACGATAATATCTGATATGTCAGTCTCCCTTGGTCCATTCTAATAGAATTGGTCCCATCGTTCTTATTTTCATGATAGTATCCGAGATTCTCACTGTCTGGGTATACAAATTTTTTATGTTAACCGTCTCTTGTTTGAGGTCGTAATATCCTCATGAGAATACTTAGTTCCACCAGTTGTAGCCCATTTCTTGTCGTGCTCTGTTCGATTGCATTATCCTCATACACGGCGTAAGTGTTTCTGGCTGCCTTCGTTGAACTCACCCTTCTATTGAACTCAAACAGAAGAATATGTTGTTACAATTTCTCCACTTGGCACTCCATTTTATCGCGTCCACGGCTCCACCCATTATTTCCAAATGATAAAATGACAATATGTAAATTCAAATAGCAACAGTGAACAACAAATAAAAAATGACAATCGATAAATAAACCCATAGCAACCAGAATACCAACATGAAAGCCAAAAATTCCACGAACTTATGCACCAACCTAATAATTCTGACATCTATGTCTGAAGTGCAGAAAAGTTTCAAAAATTTTTCAGTTTGAAAAATTTTTCAATAGATAATCCTATAAATATCAGGAGAGAGGATGCGTGTGAGGCAAACTGTATTGCCACCCATACAAGTGCTATCGACATCCTTTTTCTTACGTACTCACTTTCACGATAAAAAACGTGAATATAAAAAAGAATAAAATTTGATCCAAAAATCAGAGAGAAATTCCAGTCGCATAGCGAATTCTACATAGGGCTTTTTCTGCGTCAGTATCGTATCTTTCAGCTTCTGTCGTTCTTTATTTATGATTTTAAATACTTTAATACTTGACTTTGCTTAGCAATGCCAGCCATGTGTTTGCTTCCGTGTTCAAATTAAAATTTTCAAGGGTTCTAGGAAATACACTGTCGGTCCAAAAAAGTCAAGCCGTCAGAAGACTTGGTTGATGTCACTGCAACTTTGCATACGTACACACAATTGCCGGGTTTGTAAATGATTAGATTTGCACCTCTCTGTAACAAGTAGAAAGCCAACAGAGTACACTGGTGTTATTACCAGACATGGTGGGATATACAGGGTAACACCCTTTGTGTTTTGTGAAAGGTTCCGGATGTTGAAACGAGGTTTCCGGCAAATGATAGTACGCTCAGGGGCACATACTTTGATGTGTGACAAAAAGTAACTCTTGCATCGATCGAGATACTGAAGCAACTATGATTTCTTTTCTAATGGAATTATATACTGCTTTAACGGCATCCGAAAGCACTTGAAAAGGGATGAGTACAGTGATATAATGCTGATTAATTTTGAGGTTGAAACTCTTCGCGTAATAATCCGGGAAATATTCTAAAATTGAAAGACAAGTCGCCCGGAATTGGCTATTGCGTTGTAAACACGCTTATGCCAGGCTGTCGCTGTATCACTCCTGTTTACTTGTCTGCACTATAGAACTAGGAGGAACTGGGTCCCCTACTAGCAAGTAATTTCTGCTTTGCATCCAGACATGTACACCAATGAGAAGTTAGACATGCCATTTTTATACGGCGAATGTCAAACAAATGATGTCGAAACGATACGGCGGCATAGGGAAGTCTACCCTGGCCATCTCTGTCTGTCGCTTCAGGCAATTGTCCGAATTCAAAAAATGGTTCAAATGGCTCTGATGACTGGGTGTTGTGTGACGTCCCTAGGTTAGTTAGGTTTAAGTAGTTCTAAGTTCTAGGGGACTGATGACCATAGATGTTAAGTCCCATAGTGCTCAGAATCATTTGAACCATTTTTGAAATGGCTCCGAGCACTATGGGACTTATCATCTGAGGTCATCAGTCCCCTAGAACTTAGAACTACTTAAACCTAACTAACCTAATGACATCACGCACATCAGTGCCCGAGGCAGGATTTGAACCTACGACCGTAGCGGTTGCGCGGTTCCAGACTGAAGCGCCTAGAACAGCTCGGCCACACCGGCCGGCAATTGTCCGAATTATTAGGTCACTAGTACGAACAGGCAGCTTCGACATCAAACACAGGACGAGGACGAAGACTGCGCCTGAAAGAGCACATGAAGAAGCTGTCCTGGCTATGGCGCTTATAAATATGCATGGGACCAGCCGGACGAGTGTCCTTCGCATTTTGCATCAACATAAATTCGACCCCTTGTACTTAAGGTACTTGGAGGACGTTATTTTGAACACCATATAGAATTTTGATGGATTGTCTTGCAGCGTCTGGGAGACGACACTACCGTTTTTTCCAAAATGTGCTCTTTACCGAAAAGCTACCCTTACGAACCACGGCAATGTAAATTTCCATAACATGCACTACTGAGCAGCTTACAATCCATGCTGTCTTCGTCAGGTACAACACCAACGAGTGTGATGCATAAACGTCTGGTGTCACATTGTAGGAAATTCCATTGTGGGATCTTATTTCATCTCAGTGGTGTTAAATGGAAATACTTATGCACACTTTCTTACGAATATTCTGCCTATTCTTCTAGAAAACGTACCACCGGATAAGCGACAGTGTATGTGCTTCCAAAATGCGTCTACCAAGCTCACTTTCCCCGTGTTGCAACGTAAATACAGAATGAAAAGATTCCTGACCGTTGAATAGAACGGAATGCTTTAGAACAATGGCAGGCTAGGTGGCCTGATTTGACCCCTCTTGATATCTTTCTTATGAGGAGGACTCATGAAGCCCCAACTATGCCGGTCAATACGTGCCGTCGAATCGTCACAGCATCCAGCTGTCCACCCATCTCTCAAATGGCGATTCCAGATGCGCGTTGCAGGCGATGGCAAACAATTTGAGCACTTGCTTAAGTAAAGGGTTTATTTTATTTATTTATTTCGTGTCAGAAGCAAACTAAAACATTATTGCATACATTACTGCATTAACTTTACTACATTGAAGATGGCTCTGATAAAGGCCGTTTGGCATGTTTGCTTCTGGTGTGAGAGAATTAGCCGTTTAGGTAATATGTAAACGCCCAGAGGACGCTCGGCTGTATAGAGATTAACAGTCAGCACACATCCTTAGAGTAAACCTATGTTTCGTTAAAAAAGTATTTATTTTGTACGTGATATGTCATCAATCATTGTGAATAAAATGATTAGTTTATTTAAATTGTATTCCCTCTAATTATAATTTCGAGTTGCATCTATAGAGACATTTGTTCGGCAGCAGGTGTTTTTCGTTTAAGAAGCGTTCAGGTATCTCCAGGCAAAGAGAGATCAAGTATTAATATTATTACTATTGTTATTATTATTTTTAATGTAAGAAAGTTGAAGGAGTAGTTAATTTTTCCGTATTGGGCTCTTTGTCAGTATGAAGTATGAACGACCAACGTTTTTGTTTCGGCTTTGCAAGTAATCGGCGACGGGGAGGGTTTAAATTGAAAAATGTCCGACGAAACTGTAGTTGTTTCCACAAAAATCCTGGAAACCTACACACATTTGAAATTATTTTCCTAAACCCCATCTGATCCGCCAGAAGCTAGCATTTTCCGTAGTTCCATATAAAAAAAGTCATAGCTGATCTTGTGACCATGCCGTATAGATAATGAGATTTTCTTTAGCAACTTGGAACTGTCTTGCTTCGTATAATTACGGTTTGGCACGAGAGCTCTGTTTGGCGGTGTTTACAACACAATAGCCGACTCTGGCCGCATTGCTTCCCAATTTCAGTACATTTTTCAGACTCTTTTGCGAAGAGCTTCAACCCAAAAGTATCAAAAATCACTGTATTCGTCTTTTCAATCGTTTTCGGATGCTATTAAAACGTTAATCATTCCATTTTAAAAAATCATACTCGCTTCTATATCTCGATTGAAACAGGGTACAATACTCGTTATCACACATCAAAGTACGTGCCCATTAACGTACTATCATTTGTCAAAAACGTCGTTTCGATATCTGGAACCGTTCACGAAATAAATGGGGTTTTTCACTGATTAGCCAAAGAAACTGGTACACCTGTCTAAGATCAGGTAGGGCCCCTGCGAGCAGGCAGCAGTGTTGCAACACGACGTGGCATGGACTCGACTAATGTCTGAAGTAGTGCTGGAGGGAACTGACACCATGAATTCTGCAGGGCTGTCCATAAATCCGTAAGAGTACCAGGGGCTGGAGATCTCTTCTGAACAGCACGTTTCAAGGCATCCCAGATATGCTCAATAATCTTCATGTCTGGCTAGTTTGGTGGCCAGCGGAAGTGTTTAAACTCAGAAGAGTGTTCCTGGAGCCACTCTCTGCAGTTCTGGGCGTGTGGGGTGTTGCATAGTCCTGCTGGAGTTGCTCAAATCCGTCGGAGCGTACAATGGACATGAATGGATGCAGCTGATCAAACAGGATGCTTATGTATATGTGACACGTCAGAGTCGTATCTAGACGTCTCAGGGGTCCCATATCACTCCAACTACCCACGCCCCACACCACTACAGAGCCCGCAACAGCTTTTACAGTCCCCTGTTCACATGCAGGGTCCATGGATTTATGAGGTTGTCTCCATACCCGTGCACGTCCATCCACCCGATACAATTTGAAACGATACTCGTCCGACTAGACAATATGTTTCCAGTTGTCATCAGTCCAATGTCGGTACTGACGGGCCTAGGCGAGACGTAAAGCTTTGTGTTGTGCTGTCACCATTTGCAGAAGGGTTGTACTTCTGTCACGTTTAACGATTCTCTTTAGTCGTCTTTGGTCCCGTTCTTTCAGGATCTTTTTCCAGCCGCAGCGATGTCGGAGATCTGATGTTTTACTGGATACCTGGTATTCATGGTATACTCTCGAAATAGTCGTACGGGAAAATCCCCACTTCATCACTACGTCGGAGATACTGTGTCCCATTGCTCGTGCGCCGACTATAACACCACGTTCAAACTCACTTAAATCTTGCCGTTGTGGAAGCAGTAACCAATCTAACAACTGCGCCAGACACTTGCTTAATATAGGCGCCGGCCGCGGTGGTCTTGCGGTTCTAGGCGCGCAGTCCGGAACCGTGTGACTGCTACGGTCGCAGGTTCGAATCCTGCCTCGGGCATGGATATGTGTGATGTCCTTAGGTTAGTTAGGTTTAAGTAGTTCTAAGTTCTATGGGACTGATGACCACAGCTGTTAAGTCCCATAGTGCTCAGAGCCATTTGAACCATTAATATAGGCGTTGTGACCTCAGCGCCGTATTCTGCCTGTTTACATATCTCCGTATTTGAATAGACGTGCTTATACCATGTTCTTTGGTGCTTGTGTATGTCCTACGTTACTTAGCCGGTATAAAGATCGTGAACAGCGTCAGATGACTAGTGATCACTGTGAAGCTCACGTAACTGAGTGAGCCAGCGTTATGATGACCTGACATACGAACGTTGGAACTTCAGTAGTGGGAACTATTTATTTATAGCTCGTACAAAATAGATATGTGTTTCATAGTTTTACTGACCTTCAAAGCATTGACCAGCATTGTGTATAACCCGTTGCCAGCGATGTGGAAGGCGTAGGATACTCTTAGCAGTGTCAGTTGTGTTGACAGTTCGAGCGGCCCGACGAATTTGTAACAGTTCTGAAGCGAATGCCGTGAAGTGTTTCCTTCAGTTTAGAAATCTAGTTGAACTAACGAGGGCTTAAGTCAGGGGAGTGCAGTAGGTGGTATAACACTTAGCAGCCCCATCAGTCAAACAAATCAATAACAGCTTGCACTGTACGTGCTTGAGCATTGTCCTGCAAAATGATGGTCAGGTCCTGCAGGAAGTTCAAATGGCTCTGAGCACTATGGGACTTAACATCTATGTTCACCAGTCCCTGCAGAAAGTGTCATCACTTCTGTCTCTATGCTGCTCGTTTCTGGAACACAACCTACGACCAGCTTAGAGTGATGACACTTTTTGCAGGACCTGACCATCATTTTGCAGGACAATGCTCAAGCATGTACAGCGTAAGCTGTTACAGATTTGTTTGACTGATGGGGCTGCTAAGTGCTATACCACCTACACTCCCCTGACTTAAGCCCTCGTGAGTTCAACTCGATTTCTAAACTGAAGGAAACACGTCACGTTACTCGCTTCAGAACTGCTACAAATCGTCCGGCAATAGACCGCGCCGCTCTAACTGTGAACACAACTGGCACTTCTAAGAGTATCCTACGACTTCCATATCGCTGACAACGGGTTATACACAATGCTGGTGACTACTTTGAAGGTCATTAAAACTATGAAACACGTATCTATTTTGTACCAGATGTAAATAAATAGTTCCCACTATTAAAGTTCCAACCCTCGTTGTTTGAAAGGGGTATCATATTGGGTCTGCATTTGGCCGTCTGGTCGAATCGTGCAGTATCCAGATTTGTCGAGCGTTCGAATGTGACAGCGGCCCAATGATGGACAGCATGGGAACGCGAGGGCAGGCATACTCGTCAAGATTCAGGTCGACCACTTTTGACCACCACCAAGCACTTCGTATCAACTTCACATCTGCGTCTGCCATCCGAGAAAAAGTAATGGACTTGGTGCAGCATTCTAAGTCATCCCACGCTAGTGGTCGGAGACTATCAGCAGCCACACTAGGGAGTGGCTGTCCCATGCAGAGGCTACTGCTAACTCGACAACACAAACGTCTGCCTTTGGAGTGATGCCGTGACGGGGAAGCTTGGACTGCTGATAAACGGCGTCGCATTGTGCTTTGAGATGAAACACGGTTCTGTATCACCTTAGATGGACATTGTCAGCGAATATGACGGCGACCTGGGGAGAGGATGTTTTGGAGAGGCGCAGCTGTTTTACTCTTGCCGCCATGGTGTGGACAGCCATCTGTTGTGACTGCGTGAACTCTGACGCCATAACGGAATTTCACAAACATCCTGCTTCCTTATGTGTTATCTCTCGTGCGACGCAATCTTGGTGCCATTTTGCAACAGAGCGTTGCTCATCCACACATGACACGTGTCTCTATCAACTGATTGCGTCATGTTGCATCAAGAACCACAGATCTGTCCCTGATAGAACAAGTGTTGGATCAGTTCGGACGTCAACTCCGTCCCAGTGCTAGAATAGAGTATATCAAGGACTGGTCATAACAGTTACGGGTTAGCTTGCTTCAGGAGAGCGGCTTTATAACACCCTGCCCAACCGAATCAGTGCACACATGCAGAACAGAGGAGATGCAACGTCGTACTGACAAGTAGGCTTCGTACTTCCAAGTTCTTTGTAAATTTGACTCTATATTGGATTCACTGAAATAATATTACACGCCCTCGCAACACGTGAAGTTCCATTCCGTTTCCTTGTCCCTCCTTGGTGCTTCACTCTTTCTGTCAGGCAGTGCATTTGACTGTTGGATATTGGTAACAATACTCATTTCTGCCGTGACATATTTCTTTAATCTGTAACGTTAGATACGAAAGAGATTCGTAAAAATGGAATCAAATGTTAACTTTCGATCAGATAGCAGCTCGATACGGTTGCCGAATTTCATTCAGTGGTCTCCTAACGTCACTAACTACGAGAATCTTAGTTGCTAAGTCTAATGACTTGCACAACGGTGTTAACTCTGTTGTTAAAATATTTAACCGCTTGACTTTACATGGGGATAGGATCACAACTGGTAAAATATATTACCGTAGGACTTCACAAAACAATAGTGTCTCAAGACTCCACAACAGTTGGCTACATAGTCTTTATAATCCACCAAACAAATATCCTCTAATACTATTTAAAAATTTTAAGTTGAATATTGAACTTTAAATTCTCAATAGGTACCTCATTTGCAGTACATGATTTAGAGCATCATTCAAAAGTGAGTCAAATATTTCTCTAATCTATTTTATTTCTTATTTTTAGAAAAATTATTTCACAAAACATTTGGTAATCTTTTTCTAAAAAATTTTTAATGTTACCGACATTCGTAGTGAGTGTTTGTACAGAACCATTCCAGTCAGTTACGAGGGGCATTCAATAAGTAATGCAACACATTTTCTGAAACCAGGTTGGCATTATCCAGGGATCCAATAAACCATATTATTCCCCCACTCTCTTGGCAAAAATAAAATAAAAAGTTTTTTTTAACGTAATCTCCATCCAACGCGATGGCCTTACGCCGTCTTACTGGCAGGTACTGTATGTCCGCATGGTACCATTCAATTGATCGACGTTGGAGCCAACGTCTTTCTGCATCAGTAACGTCTCCATCACCTACACACTGCTTCCTGTGGAAAACCTCCTTCATTGGGTCACAAACGTGGAAATCGGAAGGAGTGAAATCCGGCTGTAGGGTGGATGAGGAAGAAAAATCCAAGACTGTTTTGTGAGCTCCTCTTGGGTGTGCAGACTCGAGTGAGGCCTTTCGTTGTCATGGAGAAGAAAAAGTTCGTTTGCATTTTTGTGGCGACGAACACACTGAAGTCGTTTATTCAATTTCCTGAAAATAGCACAATACACTTCCGAGTTGATCGTTGCATCATGAGGGAGGACATCGAACAGAGTAACCTCTTCAGAGTCCTAGAAGAGCGTCGCCATGACTTTCCTGGCTGAGGATACGGCTTTGAACTCTTTCTTCAGGGAGAAGTGGTGTGCGCCACTGCATGAATGGCTATTTTGTTTCCGATTCGATGTGAGGAACCCATGTTTGATCACCCTTGACGGTGTTCAACAAGAACTGTGAAGATCAGTCTTGTCACGTGTAAGCAATTGCGCATTAGTGGTCCTTCGATGATCTTCGTGATCTTCTGTTAAGCAGCGAGTGGGCACATACCTTTGAGTATTCTAAATGGTGGACGAGTGTTTAAATGGTTCAAATGGCTCTAAGCACTGTGGGGCTTAACATCTGAGGTCATCAGTCCCCTAGACTAAGAACTACTTAAACCTAACTAACCTAAGGACATCACACACATCCATGCCCGAGGTGGACGAGTGTGTCAGCACTATCAACAGAGACGTCCAGTTGAGTAGCGAGATGTTTGACTGTGATCCGTTTATCACCTCTAATGAGAGTGTCCGCACGTTCCATCACTGCAGAAGTGCCAGCAGTGTGCGGCCGGCCGGCGACCTTGCTGCGATGATGACGGACGCCTCGCCCAACGATTCATTATGTTTTTGTTCACTGCCAGGTCTCCGTAGATATTCTGCAAGCGCCCATTAATATCAATGATGCTCTGGTTTTCCGCTGAAAGAAAATCAATGAAGCTCCGTTCTTTGAACCCATCTCCGTTACAGACACCTTTTTGAAAGCTACTTATAGTGCCGCCGGCTATATCAGAACTTCATGAAACTATACGGGCTGAATCAGGAATATTCCAAGATGTTCCACAACAAATTCCGCATTTTTTCACAATCGCAGTTTGGCGAGAAAAAAAATGTGTTGCGTTACTTATTGTACGACCCCAGTAATTTCTTAGACCTACCAGAAGGGATGATTAGGTTTAATGTTTCCATGGCGTTCTTACTTCAGATTGAAATTGCTGACTTTGAGCTTTTCACAGTACGTGCAGTAAAAAATCTTTGGCGGCATGCCGAATCATGGGGTGTGTATAACCACAACCTTTGGAAAATCCTTAATTCTCTTCTTTGATTCGTTCTGAAAAACGTCTCCAACGTTGCCACAGTGTACCCAACTTTCTTTTATCCTCTAATGTATAATGTAACGGCTTACAAGGGAACCTCCCCATCGCACCCCCCTCAGATTTTGTTATAAGTTGGCACAGTGGATAGGCCTTGAAAAACCTAACACAGATCAATCGAGAAAACAGGAAGAAGTTATGTGGAACTATGAATAAAATAAGCAAAAGATACAAACAGAGTAGTCCATGTCAAGATAGGCAACATCAAGGATAGCGTGAGCTCAGGAGCGCAGTGGTCCCGTGGTTAGCGTGAGCAGCCGACGGACCAGAGGTCCTTGGTTCAAGTGTTCCCTTTTGTGAAAAATTTACTTTTTTTATTTTCGCAAAGTTATGATCTGTCCGTTCGTTCATTGACGTCTCTCTTCACTGTAATAAGTTTAGTGTCTGTGTTTTGCCACCGCACGGCAAAACCGTGCGATTAGTAAACAAAAGGACGTGCCTCTCCAATGGGAACCGAAAACATTTCATCGCATGGTCATAGGTCAACCGATTCCTCCACAGGAAAACACATCTGATATATTGTATACGATACTGGTGACGGCATGTGCGTCTCATGACAGGAATATGTTGTCGACCCACGTAACTTGTACACTTTGCGAATGGGTAAAAAGACTCTTCTACCTTGCCCGATTTAGGTTTTCTTGTGGATGTGATAATCACTTCCAAAAAGTGATGAAAACATAAGAGTTTGTCACATAAACTGCAACAAATGAATGCAACAGTTTACAGTCGCACAGTTTTCACTCTGCTCTGTCAAAACATTTGTTTTTTACGTTTTCAAATTTTTTCCTTGTGTAGACCGTCAAATCCTACATATGTCCAAGGAAATCTGAACATGTCCTGGAATTTTAGAGAGCGAAGTTGATTATGTGTGAGTTCCTGGACGTTGATAATTGTCTGAAAATATAAAATTAAACTTTTAACTCGAGGGAAGACTTGAACCAAGGACCTCGCATGCCGCAGCTGCTCACGCTACCCACGGGACCACGGCGCTCCTGAGTTCATGCTCACCTTGATGTTGCCTGTCTTGTCCATGGACTGCTCAGTTTGTATATTTTGCTTATTTTTTGCATAGTTTCACACAGCTTCTTCCTGTTTTCTCGATTGATCTGTGTTCAGTTTTCCAAGGCCTATCCACTGTGTCAACTTATAACTAAATCTGAGGGGGGTGCGATGGGGAGGTTCCCTTGTTAGAGTTTTCGTTCCACAGTGTGTCTCACTGTGATCAATTTGTTGTAGAAATGTGGTACATGTTTTATGCTAATTTATGGAGACTGTTTCGTGCTGGGATTATTTCCTGAATTGCGCAAGCTGTATTCACGAGATTCATATAGCAGTGATTACGTTCAAGGACAGTAGGTCATGTTGTTGGCTTCTGGAAAGTTTTAGTAACAAGCCAGTTTTATGTTGCCCCTTGCTAAACAAAGTTCGAGCTATCTGAATAAGGGGTCACATATGAAGCTAGATAATAGAGTTTCTCGCACCCAGAACACAATGCGTCCTCCTCAACTCGCAGACGACATCAGGAGAGGAAGCATCATTTGGCGTACCGCAGTGATGTTTCGCAAAAATATTTACGTATGCTACTTGGCAGCATGGATAAAAATGCAGGGAGTTAGACGTTAGCGATAGCTTTTTAAAAAACCAAACTACAATTATAAGAAATGAACGACGTAAAAAGGCAGTCATAGTTGAGAAAAAAAGCTAGATAGGTTCATAGATTATCCCTGATGCTATTCAATCTGTCTACTGAGCAAGCAGTAAAGGAAACCAGGAACATACATTTGGAAAGGAATTAAAGTTCAGGGCGAAGAAATGAAAACTAAGTTTTGTCGATGACATTCTGAATCTTTCAGAGAAGATAAAGGACTTCGAAGAACTATTGAGCGCAATGAAAAGGTTTTTGTAAAATGAGCGTTTGGCGTCATTGGCCGGGAGGCCCGTTACGGGGCAGGTCCGGCCGCCTTGGTGCAGGTCTTAGTACATTCGGCGCCACATTGGGCGACCTGCGCGTCGGATGGGGATGAAACGATGATGAAGACAACACAACACCCAGTCGCTGAGCGGAGAAAGTCCCCGACCCAGCCGGGAATCAAATCCGGGCCCCTTAGGACGGCAGTCCGTCACGCTGACCATTCAGCTATCGGGGCGGACTTTGTAAGATGAGTACCAACGAAGTAAAACAAAGCAATGGAATGTAGTCGAATTAAATCAGACGATGCTGAGAGAATTAGATTAGGAAATGAGACCCTAAAATCAGTAGACTGTTTTTGCAATTTGGGTAACAAATCATTGATGCTGGCCGCAGTAAAGAGGATAAAAATGCGGAAATAAAAGGATATAAAATGCAGATTGACAATAGCAGGATAAGCGTTTCCGAAAAATAAAAATTTTAGTTTTGAAAAGTCTCTTCTGAACACACACTTACGGTAAAAGATTGCAACAGCAAATAATAACTAATGTAGAGTGCTGAAATTTCTGGAATACATTTATCTAGGTAACATATGTGATTAACACTGCACGATCCACAGGTTAATGAAAGCGCGAGGTAAGCCATTGAAAATATAAAATGTTGGTACATTAATAACCTATGCAACTGCTAAAATGTTGAATGCAAACATGCATGCCGGATGTCAGTTTGTGTTACGGAGTTCCATGCCTGTTGCACTTGCTCGGTCAATACGGTGACGGTTAATTCTGGTTGTGGATGTCACTGGAGTTGTCGTTCGATGATGTCCCATATATGCTCCACTAGAGGCAGGCCAAGGCAACATGTCGTCACTCTGTAGAACATGTCGGGTTACATCAGCGGTATGTGGACAAGCGTTATCCTGTTGAAAAACACCTCCTGCAATGCTGTTCATGAATGGTAGCACAACGGGAATTACCAGACTGGCGTACAGATTTGCAGTCTGGATGCATGGAATGACCACGGGAGAGCTCCTGCTGTCATGCGAAATCACAGTCCAGACCATAACTTCAGAGGTTGGTCCAGTGTGTCTAGTCTGCAGACAGGTTGGTTGCAGGCTCTCGACTGGCCTCCTTGTAACCAACACACGGCTATCACTGGCACCGAGGCAGAACCAGATTTCAGCAGAAAACACAACAGACCTCCAACCTGCCTTCCAATTAGCTCTCTCTTGACGCCACTGAAGTCGCAAATGATGGTGTCAGTGGAATGCACGCTTTAGGGCGTCTGGCTCGGACCAGTCGTTGAAGTAACGGATTTGTAGCAGTTCGTTGCGTCGCTGTGGAGCCAACTGCTGCTCACATTGCTTCTGCAGATGCAATACGATGAACCAGAGTCAAACACAGAACACGATCGTCTTCCCTCTCTGTAGTGCCACGTGTCCGTCCGGAGCCCGACTTTCGTACGATCGTACATTCTTGTGACCACCAGTGCCAGCCATCATGTATGGTGGCTACTTTCCTGTCAGGTCTTTCTGCAGTATCGCTGAAAGAATATCCAGCTTCTCGTAGCCCTTTTACACGACCTCATTCAAACGCAGTGAGATGTTGAATAATGGTATCTTTGTCTCCTTTAAGGCATTCTTGACTAGCATCAACTCGTCGCGTCCAGTCTGAAAGGCAACTAACGCTCACACAGCATATATTAAAGGCAAACCTGATTTGCATCCTTGTAGTGGTGCTACTAGCACCACTCAGATGCAGTTGGCGCTACATTTGAATAGACATCTTTCAGATGTAGAAACTCGCCTACTACCTTTCACTTATGTCACACAACTCCTTCTTGGTGCTGAGATTTTTTTTCCGTCATTGTATGTCTCTGGAATGTAGCCATGTAGCCGGCCGGAGTGGCCGAGAGGTTCTAGGCTCTACAGTCTGGAACCGCGCGACCGCTACGGTCGCAGGTTCGAATCCTGCCTCGGGCATGGATGTGTGTGGTGTCCTTAGGTTAGTTAGGCTTAAGTAGTTCTAAGTACTAGGGGACTGATGACCACAGCAGTTAAGTTCCATAGTGCTCAGAGCCATTTTTTTTGTAGCCTTGTATGGAAGTAAAATGTTGGACAAGACGAGAATAGAAGATTTTAAAACATGATGCAACAGAAGAATGCTGAAGATAGATGAGTGGACTGAAAGTAATGAGGAAGTACTGAAGCGAATTGGGAAGAAACGAAATTAGTAGAGATGCAGCCTGACAGCATAGACTAACGTTGAGAGCAACGTTAAACTTGTCTTCAGATTGAAGACCACAACAGTAGATAACATGGGTAGCTTTTTGACTGTTACAGACAGACTGCACTTTTAGATTCAGAAAGGCAGTATCGATAGGAAATGTAACCGAATAGCGTCACAGGTGATACGGAAACGCTGCTCGTTGTTCTACACATCAGCATCTCCAACGTATTTGGATACCCACACACGTAAAATGTATGCGAGGTAGCCGGGCACAAGGGCCTCCTAGTTCTGTTGAAGATGTTGTTGGGGTGTTGACGACCAACGTAACGAAAATGGACTAGTTCCCTATCATGCACCAGCACCTCACGTGCAGTACTGCTAAAAGCACATTCTACAGCAAAAAGAGGTAGAGTGGTCTGCAGGAATTCCACATACGTACGTGTAATGAGACGTTGTAGCGAAACATATGGTCCAAGCAGGTGGTCGCCAATAGCCCCTGCACAAACACTGATGAAAAGCCTTTGCTGCTACAACGATTTAGCCGCTCCCGTGGATTTTATGCATCCCGCAGATGACGAATATATAGATTTATCATGCTATTTCAACTGAAGGTACACTACGTGATCAAAAGTATCTGGACACCCCCCAAAACAAACTTTTTTATATTAGGTGCATTGTGCAGCCACCTGCTGCCAGGTACTGCATATCAGCGGCCTCAGGGGTCATTAGACATAGTGAGAGAGCAGAATGGGGCTCTCCGGAACTCATGGACTTTGAACGTGGTCAGGTTATTGGTTGTCACATGTGTCATACGGCTGTACGCGAGATTTCGACACTCTACATCCCTTGGGCTACTGTTGTCGATGTGATAGTGAAGTGAAAACGTGAAGGGACACGTACAGTACAAAAGAGTTCAGGCCGAACTCGTCTGTTGACTCACAGAGACCGCCGACAGTTGAAGAGGGTCGTGATGTGTAATAGGCAGACATCTATCCAGGCCATCATACAGGAATTCCAAACTGCATCAGGAGCCACTGCAAGTACTATGAAAGTTAGTCGGGAGGTGAGAAAACTTGAATTTCATGGTCGAGCGGCTGCTCATAAGCCACACAACCCGCCGGTAAATGCCAAACGACTCCTCGCTTGGAGTAACGAGCGTAAACATTGGACGATTGAATAGTGGAAAACCGTTGTGTGTAGTGACGAATCACGGTACACAATGTGGCGATCCGATGGCAGGGTGTGAGTATAGCGAATGCCCGGTGAACGTCATCTGCCAGCGTGTGTAGTGCCAACAGTAAACTTCGGAGGCGGTCGTGTTATGGTGTGGTCGTGTTTTTCATAGAGGGGGCTTGCACCGCTTGTTGTTTTTTGTGGAACTATCACAGCACAGGCCTTCACTGATGTTTTAAGCGCCTTCTTGCTTCCCACTGTTGAAGAGCAATTCGGGGATGGCGACTGCATCTTAAAACATGATCGAGCACCTGTTCATAATGCACGGCCTGTGGTGGAGTGGTTACACGACAATGATATCCCTGTAACGGGCTGCCCTGCACAGAGTCCTGACCTGGATTCTATAGAACACCTTTGGGATGTTTCGTGGCTGACCTCACCGACAGACGTCGATGCCTCTCCCCAGTCCAGCACTCCGTGAAGATTGGACTGCCATTCCCCAAGAAACCCTCCAGCGCTTGAAAGAACGTATGCTTGCGAGAGTGGAAACTGTCATCATCCATCTCAAGCAGCTTTCAAGGGAACATTGCGAAGGGAACTGCATGCAGTGGATATTTGGAGTCTAGTATCTCGCTCAGAGAGGCACATAAAGCTATACGCCTTCAGTGGGTCAAAAATCACAGAAACTGGACATTAGCTGACTACAGGAGCTTGTTGCGGGCCGACGAGTCGTGTTTTTGCCTCGTTTCAAAAGACACAAGAGGGCCAAGGAGGTTTTTGACTAGTAGTGTGTGTGTGTGTGTGTGTGTGTGTGTGTGTGTGTGTGTGTGTGTGTGTGTGAATGAGTGAGTGACGGATGTCGTTTAGGTCAGAGGTTGTTCTGTGCTTTCTTTTTTGGGGGGGGAGGGGGGGGGGGCATTGACACTCCCGTCTACTACGATTACAACAGTCGTGTCCACAGTACTGCAGTACTGCACGTGTAATGTTCCTAGTTTGACGAAAACTCGGTCAACTATCACACCTCGACTAAATCACCCGATCTGAATCACACAGAAAATGTCTGAGACTTCACTCGCCACAGAAATATAAAATAGTATTTACATTCGAGCTCAAAAGAAGCTCGCAGAGACCCTAATACTCCCTATACTTCACTATGGTGATGCACGTCTTCAAGGCCTTTGGTTACGAAAGTTCACGCAGTCTTCAACTGGCGATGTACGATACATTTGTGGCGCACGCATTTTCAACCATATCATACCAGCCTACGAACAATTATCATGGCTACGTGCCGATAAGCGTAGATACTATCATACTTTATATTTTCACTATCTTCTTTTCAATCACTGTACTCCCTCCGATTTGTCTTCAACTACTACTCTATCTGAACAGCAAGGGCAGAAATAATCGTTGTCAACAAAGTAACACTCTCTCCGTACCTTCACATAGCACTGCCGTGCTCTCTATGTGCTTAAAAATCACGCGTGCGATCCTTCCTAGAATATTGGTCAAGTGTATGGGACATGGACCAAATAGGACTAATAGGGAATATTGATCGTATATAGAAAAGAACAGCACGAACGGTCACATGTTTGTTTAATACGTGGTAGTCACAGTATCAGGAACCCAACTCTGGAACAATCTTCCTCAAAATATCAGTGAAAATAAATTCCTTCCAAGCTTCAAATGACAGCTAATGGCCCACCTTCTATCGCAATGCCATCTCTCCTACATTCTCTACAACTCATTATCGTCAGACCTCTCCCCAAGAACTTGTCCCGACCTCTTCTCGTCCGTGTTCTCTGTTTATGTCCTGATCTTTGCTAACACCCACTGTCAATGTCATTTCAATCTTTTCTTCTTCCTTCATCCACTCCGCTTCTGATAATGCTAAACATGGCTACAAATGTGCTAAGCTAATCGATATCATTCTAAATGCCCTTTACTGTTGCAATTATTATTATTTTATTATTGTTATTCGTGGTGGTTATTATTTGATTGTTATTATTGTTGTTGGGAAGAGTTGTAATAACTTTATATGTTGCTCCTGGTCAGATGTGTCTTAAGGCCCTAATGTGCTTAGGCTAAATAAACAATAACTAAATAAAATAAATAAATATTTGAAACAGCAGATGAAACGTAGCAGTAATTTGGTAAATATACGAGATATAAGCACCACTGATTGGCTTCAGTTTTGTATGGCATACCTGAAGAAACTTGTGGACTGTCCTCCGCGCCGAACTGAGGTCATTTTAAAGACTAGAGGCGTTGTTACACGGAATTAGCGAGATGACTCCTGGGAATAAGTAATTTTTTCTGCCTACTATTGGCAATCTCTTTTTTTATGTCTTGCATTTAGTCGTCATTCTGTACTTACGAGTTTAGTGACTCGTTCCCACTCATGACCAGGTGGCATTGCCTCAGATAATCCCAATTATCCTGATGGAAAGAATAACTGCAAGAAACTGCTGGATATGCTCCTCACATGATTCTGAAACTTTGGTAGAGCGAATTCAGTGCCTCGTGAGAGTTACTGATCCGACATGGTGCGGCTGGGCTTCAGAGATCGTGTACCGGTTTCCGCAGACGGGGATTCAGCTGACGAAGGAGAAACGAGGACAGCTAAGCTAGCGCCACGATCCGCTCTCCTTTGGACAACTCACCACCATTTCTGTAACAACCATGCAGAACACGTGTGTCTAGAAGTCTCTCTAATACCACAGAGAGTATGTTTGCACCTAAAACTATACTCTGAAAAAATTTGGAAATCTGTGGTAAGGTCTTATGGGACCAAACTGCAGAGGTCATCAGTCCCTAAGCTTACACACTACTTAATGTAACTTAAACTAACTTACACTAAGGACTACACACACACACACCCATGTCCGAGGAAGGACTCGAACCCCCAACGGGGTAGAGCCATACTCTGAAAACCTTCATGAAGTGCACAGTTGTCTCACGTATTGTTCAGGACAACTCCTATTTCACAGACGAATTTCTAATGAAAACTGGTTGTATACGTAGCTAAAAATTCCGGTAAACCAATCATATATGTGTAACCTGTGAACTGAATCGTTTCGTATCATTTCGATAAAAATCGTGCAAATGAAGCAGTAACAATCCATACTGCAGATTCCTGTACTGTGTTTACATCTACGTAAATACGCTGCAAGCCACTTTATGGTGCATGGCGGAGGATACATTTTATTACTGCTAGTCATTCCCTTTCCTGTTCCACTCTCAAATTGAGAGAGCGGGAAAACGACTGTCTATATGCTTCCGTACGAGCCCTAATTTCCCTTATCTTGTCTTCGAGGTCCTTGTGCAGGATATACACTGATGACCCAAAATGTTAGGAGCACCTGTTTAAGAGCGTGTTATCCCACTTTTCAGACACAGTATAACAGAGAGTTTGCTTGGCATGGATTGTACAAGTCCTTAACAGGATTCCAGAAGTATATGGTACCAGATGTCTACACACAGATCAAGCATTTTCTGGCCAAGACATCAATGTGAGCTCACTATAATGCACCTAAAACCACCGTACCACGATTCTGACCTTGTAACACGGACAGTTATCTTGGTGGAAGATGTCATCGCCGTAGGTGGAGACTTCAAGCATGAAGCGATGCAAATGGTCCGCAATAATGTTCACGTAGTGTAAGGACCCAACTATTGACCTGTTGTAACAGGAAATGCGATTCATTCGACAGGTTTCTATTGATCCACGGTGAAAACTCAGTGATGTTGTGCCCAGTGCAATCATAACTGACGATGTCGTTGGGTCAACACAAGAACAGATAGGGGTCGTGTGATGTGGAGCTCCATGTTTAACAGTGGCCTTTGAACATCGTGCTCCGAAGCACTTGTGCCTCAACTTTGTCGTCAGATCTGCCATAGATCGCTGCCTATTCTGGATTACACAGTAGGGAATCCTCCTAACTCTACTTTTTGTGATGAGACGTTGTTGTCCAATACCATACTGTCTACTCGTTATTTCAACATCCTTCAACCACTTTCCTGTTGGCGACCAGCTTCACCGTTTCAGAGAGTCTCGTTTCCAGCCGCAGCGCCACAACAGTGTGCTCTTTTTCAGAAATGGTTCAAATGACTGAGCACTATGGGACTTAACATCTGAGGTCATCAGTTACCTAGACTTAGAACTACTTAAACCTAACTAACCTAAGGACACCACACACATCCATGCCCGAGGCAGGATTCGAACCTGCGACAGCAACAAGCGCGCGGTTACGACTGAAACGCCTAGAACCGCTCGACCACAGCGGCCGGCTGCTCTTTGTCAAAACCGTTTATATCAGTGGATTTCCTCATTCGCGGCCGGTATCTCCGCTATAATGACTGCCCATTCGTCTCTTCCGCTTACATTCTTTCCTTACTCGTGCCCGCAACACCACCGGGAGACATTCAGCCTCGTGGTGGGTAGTGGTCATAATGTTTTGGCTCATCAGTGTATGCTGGTAGCAGTGGAATCGATCCACAATTTGTCGCAAATGTCGGTTCTCTAAACTTTCTCAACAGTGTTTTGGGAAAAGAACGTCGTCTTTCCTCCAGGGAATTGTACTTGAGTTAATTTAGCGTTTCCGTAATAATCGCTTGTTGATCAAACCTACCGGTAACAAATACAGAATCACGCCTGTGAATTGTTACGATATCTTCCTTTCATCCGACCTGATAGAGATTCGAAACACTTGACAAGTACTCACGAATGAGTCACCCAAGTGTTCTGTACACAATCTCCTTTATAGATGAGCGACACTTTCCTAGAATTCTCCCTAAAGACCGAAATCGATCATTCGCCTTCCCCACAACCGATCTTACTTGCTCACTTCATTTCATGTTGTTCTATAACGGAAAAAAGACATTCGTGGCCGTCGGTATGCCTCGGAGGAAGAGTTGCTCATCTGGCCATAGCCATAGTTCCACAGGCAACCGCAAACATTTTTCCACGAAGGCACTCATCGTCTTGTCTCATAGTGGGATAAATATATTGCTCTGCGTTCTGCAAAATTCGCCATGGACATATCCTTAGGTTCGTTCGGACAGCTAAGATTCTTCATTTCTTCAGTTGAATTATTTGTTATCAAATCTCGTTGCTATCGTGTAACACCATTTTTATACACGTTACAAGATACACCCACTTGCCAAAAATTGTTCTGAAAGTATTTCAAGATAATGCTTGGTCTGATGGAGTTTCCCAGAACCAGTAAGTTCCAGATCCTGTTTGGTTGTATATCTTCTGGGGTCCTGAGGCTTATCCATTGTGCGTTATAACTACAAACTTACAAACGTAACAAGCGAGTCCCTTCCACATAGCCGGTGGCATGGGAGTTTCGTGGTACATCGTTGTTTTGGGAGACGAACTGTCTTCTGTTTGAATGCCTGCCTACAAATCCCGCATACTGTTTATCTATACGGCACGTTTTTTGCGTTTATTTCTTTCCTGGTTTTCCCAGATTAAAATTGAAAAAAAAATCAACTTTTCCTAAGACTACAGAACATGGGAACATCAAAATGATGGCGCTGCAATTCTGCATGGGATACTGGTTAAAGAATTCGAGAAACTTCAGTGATTGTGCCAAATAATATGAACTCTTACCTAACGTGGTGTAGGACTAACTTCGATATCCAAAACAGCCTTAACCCTGCTCAAGATCAATAGATACTATCCCTGAAAAGTGGTGAATGGGATTATATACCATTCCTCACAAAGACTTTTCTAATCCCTGAAGTGATTCTGGAAGAAGTTGACACGCACTTGATAGCTTTTGTTTCAGTATATGCTACAGTGGCTCAATAGCATTTGAATCCAGGGATGGTAGAGTCTAGGAGAAACATTAATGTCTTTCAAACCAATCTTGAACTGCTCCACCTTTTGGGCAGGGATTATCATCTTGAATATATAGTCCCTGTTGGAAATTATGCTTGAGCCAGTAAATTAATACGATCGCAGTCATGGTTTCGTTGACTTTACCATGAAGCGCTGCATTGTGTATTTTCATTTGTCAACAGAGTAAGCATTGGTTTACTCAGACCATTAAAGCCTCATATTTAGATTCATGTATTCCACGTGAGATTTGGCACAAATATTTCCATTATTCAGTTTCAGTCACACTGTTTTTGTTCTCTGGATTTATTATAAGTTCAAAAAATATCCCCTTTATATTCCCTTTATGATCATCTTGCTGCCTCTATCAGTAACATTAGTTTTTCTTCCATTATCGGGTTTCTCGTGAACTTTGTATGTCGTGGTGACATATTTATCAACCCTAGATATACTCTGTTTTCAAAGATATGCCCACTAACTGGGCCCCGAAAAATTGCTTTCTTTGAAACGCTAAAAAGTCGGAATTGATTGTCGATCAGTACAATGTCACAACCATCACAGAGTTCACACTTCCTGCCAGATTAAAACTGTGTGCCCGACCGAGACTCGAACTCGGGACCTTTGCCTTTCGCGGGCAAGTGCTCTACCAACTGAGCTACCGAAGCACGACTCACGCCCGGTACTCACAGCTTTACTTCTGCCAGTATCCGTCTCCTACCTTCCAGACTTTACAGAAGCTCTCCTGCGAACCTTGCAGAACTAGCACTCCTGAAAGAAAGGATATAGCGGAGACATGGCTTAGCCACAGCCTGAGGGATGTTTCCAGAATGAGATTTTCACTCTGCAGCGGAGTGTGCGCGGATATGAAACTTCCTGGCAGATTGAAACTGTGTGCCCGACCGTGACTCGAACTCGGGACCTTTGCCTTTCGCGGGCAAGTGCTCTACCAACTGAGCTACCGAAGCACGACTCACGCCCGGTACTCACAGCTTTACATCTGCCAGCGCACACTCCGCTGCAGAGTGAAAATCTCATTCTGGAAACATCCCCCAGGCTGTGGCTAAGCCATGTCTCCGCTATATCCTTTCTTTCACGAGTGCTAGTTCTGCAAAGTTCGCAGGAGAGCTTCTGTAAAGTTTGGAAGATAGGAGAAGAGATACTGGCAGATGTAAAGCTGTGAGTACCGGGCTTGAGTCGTGCTTCGGTAGTTCAGTTGGTAGAGCACTTGCCCGCGAGAGACAAAGGTTCCGAGTTCGAGCCTCGGTCGGGCACACAGTTTTAATCTGCAAGGAAGTTTCATATCAGCGCACACTCCGCTGCAGAGTGAAAATCTCATTCTGGAATCATCACAGAGTTACTGTTCGATCATAACACTTCCGGAGAAGGAATGGGGCAGATGATGGATCAAATGACTTCACTCAATGTGACATTATCACTGTACATATTAACACAAGTACCATATATCATTAGGTAGGGCACTTGGGGTCAGTGTATATGACTGGGGAATGAATAACAGAGGAGTGACAAGTAACCAATGACGAAAGCCAAGAGACAACTCACAAATGGTGAATAACATTCTTCCTAGGTAATATGCGTCGTTCGGTCGGAGTGGCCGTGCGGTTCTAGGCGCTACAGTCTGGAGCCGAGCGACCACTGCGGTCGCAGGTTCGAATCCTGTCTCGGGCATGGATGTGTGTGATGTCCTTAGGTTAGTTAGGTTTAAGTAGTTCTAAGTTCTAGGCGACTGATGACCTCAGAAGTTAAGTCGCATAGTGCTCAGAGCCGTTTGAACCATTTAATATGCGTCAGTAGCTTCACATCGTCGTCCCTCCTGAGTGGCGAAGTTTCGTCAGAACTGCTGTATATCAACTTCTTCCAAATAATCCTGGATGGAACCCCTAGACACACTTCAGCTTTGATGAGACTAGACAACACCCGTAGACTCTCTTGAGCAGATAGTTACCGCACGCTTTTGTTAGAGATCCATATTTGAGGAAATTCCTATCTTAAATTCATCTGTGGAGGCTTAATCGGATGGACTGTTCCCTAATACGATTTGGATGATAAATACTGGCTCCATTTCTCTGTATGGCCTTTACTATTGTCAATCGATAAAAAACCAATCTACACTACTTGCCATTAAAATTGCTACACTACGAAATGACGTGCTACAGAGGCGAAATTTAACCGACAGGAGGAAGATGCTGTGATATGCAAATGATTAGCTTTTCAGAGCATTCACACAAGGTTGGCGCCAGTGACGACACCTACAACGTGCTG
Source organism: Schistocerca gregaria (assembly GCF_023897955.1). Taxonomy (NCBI): domain Eukaryota; kingdom Metazoa; phylum Arthropoda; class Insecta; order Orthoptera; family Acrididae; genus Schistocerca; species Schistocerca gregaria. The sequence goes on from NC_064931.1 coordinate 756,749,845, forward strand.
AGATGTGGAAAGTTTCCAGCCGATTTCTCATACTTAAACAGCAGTTGATCGGCGTTGCCTGGTGAAACGTTGTGATGCCTCGTGTAAGAAGGAGAAACGCGTACCATCGCGTTTCCGACTTTGATAAAGGTCGGATTGTAGCCTATCGCGATTGCCGTTTATCGTATCGCGACATTGCTGTTCGCGTTGGTCGAGATCCGATGACTGTTAGCAGAATATGGAATCGGTGGGTTCAGGAGGGTAATACAGAACGCCGTGCTGGATCCGAACGGTCTCGTATCGCTAGCAGTCGAGATGACAGGCATCTTATCCGCATGGCTGTAACGGATCGTGCGGCCACGTCTCAATCCCTGAGTCATCAGATGAGGATGTTTTCAACACAACAACCATCTGCAACCATATGCACGAACAGTTCGACGACGTTTGCAGCAGCATGGACTATCAGCTCGGAGTCCATGGCTGCGGTTACTCTTGAAGCTGTATCACAGACAGTAGCGCCTGCGATGGTGTACTCAACGAGGAACCTGGGTGCACGAATGGCAAAATGCCATTTTTTGGGATGAATCCAGGTTCTGTTTACAGCATCATGATGGTCGCATCCCTGTTTAGCGACATCGCGCTGAATGCACATTGGAAGCGTGTATTCGTTATCGCCATACCGGCGTATCACCAGGCGTGAAAAAATAATAAAATTACCAGGCGTCATGATATGGGGTGCCATTGGTTACACGTCTCGGCCACCTCTTATTCGCATTAACGGCACTTTGAATAGTGGACGTTTCATTTCAGATGGGTTGCGACCCGTTTCGATCCCTGCGAAACCCTACATTTCAGCAGGATAATGTACTACAGCATGTTACAGGTCCCCGCTGCCCTGGCCAGCACATTCTCCTGATCTCTCACCAATTGAAAACGTCTGGTCAATGCTGGCCGAGCAGCTGGCTCGTCACAATACGCCAGTCACTACTCTTGAGGAACTGTGGTATCGTGTTGAAGCCGCATGGGCGGCTGTACAGCCAGCCAAGCTCTGTTTGACTCAATGCCCAGGCGTATCAAGTCCGTTATTATGGCCAGAGGTGGTTGTTTTGGGTACTGATTTCTCAGGATCTATGCACCCAAATTGCGTGAAAATGTAATCACATGTCAGTTCTAGTATAATATATTTGTCCAACGAATACCCGTTTATCATCAGCATTTCTTCCTGGTGTAGCAGTTTAATGGTCAGTAGTGTAGTATTGAAATGTTGGAAGAACGTGCTCAGTTCGTCTGCAGGGCTGACTAATTAGTACTGCTGTGGCGCTCCACACCGGTGCCCTGATTATGGATGTGTCGGTTCTGTGAGGTCCCACATGTATCGTAGAAGTCACTGACTGTCTGAGTTAACCTATTCCGAAGCTTAGGTATTCCAGCTACCTGGTGGAGTTTCATCGTCGGGAAACCGCGAGATAGGTGAAAAGCGAATTATAAGAGCTCGGTTTTGTACCTGCTAAAGGCAGTCGATATGTGCATAAGCCGCATGGTCAGCAGTGTTCCTGTGTTGTTTATTTCACGTTCTCGCCTAAGTCACGCAATTGTTTTACCGTTTCTTATTCCAAGCTTTTTACTTATGCAGTATTTATTATCAAGTTAGATTGATTAAAATATTTATGATAATAAACAAGCATATATTATTGATGTAATTTTATCTCATGGGACAATGTGTAAAACAGAGACATCTACTATTGCAAAGTGCTTAGAAACGGGTATCGACGAAACATCATTGCCACAGTCTGACGTTATTTTAATTGACGATATTTTCGTTTTACGTTGCATGAAAAATATGCAACTAATGTTCGGCACTATTTCACAACAAATTTTACAAACCGCTACGTCACACTTGGCAACCGATATCACTATCATCTCTGATTGCCTCCCATAAAAGATATGGATCAACGTTTCCCGACACAGCTGAATTGCGACACTACCATGTTAGCGGAGCCGATCAGAATCGTCGAATTGAGGAACATCAGTTGCAAGGAGGCATTTGTTAAAGTGTTAATCAAGCATTGAGAGCGCGACGAAGTAAGACCATACCTTTGTACGAAACGAGAGAAAATCAGCTATGATAAATTCTATGAATATCGTGCATCTGAAGGGTGAATTATAAAACAGTACTAGATAACTTTGAATCCAGTGCACACGAGGAAGCAGATATTAAGATTGTGTATCAGGCCGGCGATATTAACAATGAATGTAATATTTTGACACGTTGTTCCGATACTGATATTATTATAATCATATTAAGTAGCATAGCCAACATGAAAAGTAACTCCACAATTTGGATAGAAATTAGCGTGGGAAACACACAAAGATACATCGACCTTACTATATTACACGAAAACCTGGGAGAGTTGTAGCTCACTCACTGGTGTTCACGTATCCACAGAATGTGATTTTAAACCCATTATCTATAGAAAATGGGAAAAAAAGGTTACTGACTATGTTGATAAATTCTGAAAAACGTGAAATGGCGTTCAAAAATCTAAACCACGTACCTGTGGATCGTTAAATTTCTCATACTCTGTGTCATCTGTACGGCCTCAAAAATCTCAGTTCCATTACTGACGCAAGATCAGCGACTTTTTCAAAAACGTACAATTTTAAAAGTACCGATGACAGTTTTAAAATCACAGCAAATATTTTTGATACCCCAAAATTTCCTCCCTGCCAGAAAGAACTCAATAAACAAGTCGAGAGACCTGCGTATATCTCCTGTGTATGGAGAAATGCTAATTTGAAGCTACCAACACTTGAATCACCTTTTAACAACGAATAGCAAGAAGTTTATAATTTACATGAGTGCCGCTGGTTCGATGGTGGCTAAATACTGTCCTCGATAAACGATGTAGTCATTCAACCAGATCAACCATTAGGTATATAGTTTTACATAATAAACTTATGAATATTTATTTGATACATTTTTATTAATTATTTTATAATATTATTGTTGTAGAAGATTCGGAAACGGAATGTGGAGAACAAAGCGACATTTTTATTAATTATTTTATAATTTTATTGTTGTAGAAGATTCGGAAACAGAATGTGGAGAACAAAGCGAAAGCCTTTGCAGTTCTAATTGCGCTGAAAACAATTCTAGTGGGAATGAGAGCGACTAATTATTAAAGAAAAAACACCGAAAACTCGACTCACCAGAAAATTTATTTTTCTAATTTTTTTTAATAATAATATATAAGAAACAAAGCAGAAGGCAAAGGTTTCAAATAGTATAAAATGTTTCCACCCTATACATCTAGGTGCTTGCTCACTTTTTCTATCAACAATTTATATTGCTAATAATACACAAAAAAGTTTTAGCTAGTATAAGGTAGTTTCTGAACATTGAATTTTACGACGTGTTTGAAAGTGCATTGGCGCAGCATGTACGAGGGTGCAAACTGTATGATAATGGGCTCTATTTTGTTACGTCGTCAATAACAACACATTAAAACTCAATTTATTATAAAATAGTTGCACGTTTTTGCCACGGGCTCCCGGAGTAATTGTCGTGGCATGACTCTCTATCATTCGGATCGGGAGCGTTCCCACCACTTTGTTCAGTCCTGTGACTCGGGATTAGTGCGACTGCCACATACATTTTCTTTCCAGTGCGGTATTGAATAGTAAAACTATAGTCCTCAGATTTCATTCAAATCTGCACTACTAACCTGCATCATTCTTTAATTTTCATTTTTAAAACTATATTCCTCATATCTAATCTGCAGTAGTTGTCTGCAACATGATTTTCCTTTCTGTTGCGGTACGGGATACTGAAAGTGAATTCCTTGAACTCCATTATTATCTGCATTAATGTTCTGCAATGTGGTTTCGATTTTCAGAATACTAAAACCGTACTCCTCGAGCTTGTTTCTCATCTGCACTTATTGTCTCGAGCTTCGTTCTCATCTGCACTATCTGTTCGCAATATGTTTTTGATTTTCGCTGTGGTAGTGAATTTCAAAACAGTATTCCTCAAGCTTCTTTCACATCTGCACTATTCGTGTGCAACATGCTTCTGATTTCCAGTGTAGGACTGAACACTGAAACTGTGTTCCTCAATTTTATTTCTCATCGACACTAATTGTCTGCAACATGCTTTTGATCTCCACTGTGGCACTGAATATCGAAACTGTATTCCTCAAGATTCTTCCTTATCTACACTAACCGCCTGCAGCATTTTTTGCTTTCCGCTGCGGAATGCTGAAACTGTTATTCTCAAATTGCGTTATCATCTTCATTAACTTCTGTAACATGCTTTTGTCTCCAGGCCACTACTGAGTGTCAAGACATTACTCAACTTCATCAGAGAGCTCCTACAGCGAAGCTCTGAAGACGGCAGTCTCCCACAGATAAATGATAGGTTTCTCTTTGCGAAGATCTACGAGAAAAAGGATCATCCGCCTCTGAAGTGTCCTTCCTTGTAGTGGTTTCCAATCCCCCTCTGACATACTTGTGGGCTCATTATGTGTATACTGAGTATCGAACGCGGTGTATTACGTTCCTTCCCGTGTATTAGTACTTATTCGATGCTGCTGGCATCCTAGGAAGATACAAAACGACTTAAACAAAATTTCTAGGAGCTGTGATGAATGCAGCTAGCTCTAAATGAGAAAAAATGTAAGTTAATGCGGGTAAGTAGGACGAACAAACCTGTAATGTTCTGTTACGTTATTACTAGTGTCCTGCTTGACGCAGTCAAGTAGTTTGAATATCTGGCCATAACATTGCAAAGTGATATGAAATTGAACAAGCATGTGAGAAACCTGGTAGAGGAGGCGAATGGTCCTCTTCGGTTTATTGTGAGAATTTTAGGAAAGAGGGGCTCACTAAAGCAGACCGCGCATAGGACGCTGATGCGACCAATTCTTGAGTTCTGCTGCAGTGTTCGGGATCCGTGCCAGGTCGGATTGAAGGAAGAAATCGAAGAAATTCAGAGGCAAGCTGCTAGGTTTGGTACCGGTAGGTTCGAGTAACACGTGTTACGGAGATGCTTCGGGAACTCAAATGAGAGTCCCTGAAGGGAAGGAGGCGGGTTTTTTCTTTTTTTCGAGAAACGCTAGTGGGATCATTTAGAGCACCGGCATTTGAAGCTAACTGCCGAACGATTCTGCTACCGCCAACATGCATTGCGCGTAAGGACTAGGAAGATAAAATACGAGAATTAGGGCTCATATGGAGGCATAGGGATGGTCGTTTTTTTCCTCTCTCCATTTGCGCGTGGAACAGGAAAGGAAATGACTAGTAGTAGCAGTAATACAGGCTGCCCTCCGCCGCGCTCTGTACGGTGGCTTGCGGAGTATCTATGTAGGTGTAGTGGAACCGTTTTCCTGACTCACTTGTGGAGATAAAGGCGCTTTGTCATATCCACCTATATTCTCATACAGCATGCAAAAAGAAAAACAAAACTGGCCCGGGAAATATTTCATGCACTTTAATGTAGGCAATCCGATTTACATCATTCTCACTCCTCATTTCCCTGGGAACAGATAATGTAAGTTGGGCAGTCTATCTTCAGGGCTAGTTTTATTTTGGCCGCCGTGTGTGTCTTTGGTAACGGCAAAAATATACTGATACTCTGATTGTTCATAAGGCAATAATACTTCTTGTTCTGTTTGCTACTGGCACCAACTTGTTTTAAAACAAAACTTCTGAAAGTTTTCAAGCGCTTTAGTTCATCACTGCTATTCTATGATTTTCATTGAAAATCTTCCGTCTGTATCTGGGGCATTCGCACTAAGATTTTACGTTGGTTGTCCCCCTAGCTGCGTCTAACAATAGTGTTTGAAGATTCAGATGTATGATAATTTATATCGAAACAAGTGAATGACGTCATGATGTCTGAAGCAAAAATCGACCATCAAGTTTTGCATTCATATGACTGATGTACAATAATTACCATAGTCGGGCTATTCGCAGTCCCGTGTCCACGTCTACTGTTACATACCTTATTCGTTGTGCTTCTGCTTCCAGCATCTCAGTCTCTTTATTGATAATAGCTTACAAATTATATACCTTCCTGGATTCTCGTTTACGTTTATGGGAGTAGTTAGATATACTTTGTCATTAACTCGTACAACCGTTTCTGGCAAATACACTCCTGGCGTAATTCGCATTAGCGTTCAACCTTTACTCTGCGAGTGGAATTAGTGATTGATCCTCAAGGTTTTTTCTTAATGCACTCCCATTATTTTGTCAGTGAATACTCCTTTGATTATTTTTGCGGATTCGCTAGTAAGCGTTTGTGCTGTTTCGTACGTTATCGCTGACTCTGCCTTGGTTGGTCTACTTGGTCTACCTTGTTTTGTGCTTCCCTCATATACACAGTGGTTATACGAGGGCTGTCCAGAAAGTAAGTTCCGATTGGTCGCGAAAGTGAAAACCAGAAACGTTTTATTTCCACCTACTTCTCTACATAGTCGCCCCTCCAACTTCGAGTTTTGTCGTAGTGTTGTATCAAATTTCCAATACCCTCGTCATAGAAAGCAGCCGCCTGTGCTCACGGCCAGTTATCTGCACTGGTCTGCAGCTCGTTGTCTGTGGAAAAATTTAGCCTTCATAGCCAGATGAGACTCAGGGGGAGCCAATTACGGACTGTATTGTGGGTTATCAAACCCTTCTCATCGGAAACGTTGCAGGAGCGTCTTCATTGCCCCTGCAGTGAGCGGTCGAGAATTGGCATGAAGAAGCAACTGCTCGACAGTTGTGTTATGTGGGCTGCATGACACAGGCGAAATCTCTAACGAGGTCCTCATACTTGGCGGGAGACGCTATTCCCTACGCATTTTTACGGGCTCACTCTTCTCTCAAAACTGTAAAGAGCGACACGACACAATCGACGGACGTACTAGAGACACTGCCCAACACATCTGCTCAAAGCTTTACCGGATTTTCCCTGTAATTTCCATTTCGCGACCGATCGGAACATACTTTTGGACAACCCTCGCATTAAACTTTCGCTACTTGAGAGGACCCCCATGAAATACGAGTGATCATAGGACAATGAAACTTTGCGGAAACATTTTTAAGGAGATTCGAAAGAGAAATAACGAATAAACCATTGAAAGAAACACATTTCATTTTTCATATGAGAGGGTAACATTTGTTAATTGCGTACCACGATTACATTCCAGGTTATACACGTTGCTCAATGTGACGACCATCCGTATCCACGACAGCCTGAAAGTTTATACAGATACCTTTTAACATTTTTCGCAGTACTTTTCGAACGGTGGACCATTCAATGTTGCAGCGCGGAGTGGCCGCGCGGTTCGGGGCGCCATATGACGGGTTGCGCCCCCCCCCCCCCTCCCCCCCGAGGATTGAATCCTCCCTCTCGCATGGGTGTGTGTGTGTTGATCTTAGCATAAGTTAGTTTAAGTAGCGTGTAAGTCTAGGGAACGATGACCTCTGCAATTTGGTCTCTTAGGAATTCACACACACCGTGGAATGTTCAGCTGTTGTGACACAGCTCGTACACTGGTTGAAGATCTCACATTGCGTCCAGCATTCTCAGTGGCAACAGCAATACTTACAACAATCTGTAGCGCAATTGGCTGTCGGCCTCTCCCAGAAGCAGTTCCCAAATCTCCAGTTAATTCGAACTTCTGAATCATCTTCTTCAACCTCAGTGTGGAAAGAGGACCTCTCCGTATTCCTTAAATGCGTCGATACTTTGTGAGATCAGTTGAAAAGCTGTTTGAAATTTACGCGCAAGTCGCCGAAATACCGTTACGTCAAAACGCTTGTACGTAATGTGACACACGACACTTATTTGTTAGCAGCAAATGCAACAGCCGTAATTTTTCCGCTTTAAAAAGAAATATGCTCGACATATTGCGACTATGGATATTATTATTCGCTAGTTTCCAGACATGTTCTGCAGTAATGAGTCTAGATTGTATGTTGGTAGTGTGATAGCAATAATTTTCATGAAAATGTTGTCAATACAATAAAGAGAAGATGTTTGATGCTCCTTAATGCATGTGAAGTTCGGTTTTCCTTGCGTCCACGTAACTTTAATTTTTTTCTGTCAGTTTCTACGAGAGAGACCTGTAATAATCACTGAGGAGGAGTGGACACAAAACGAATCTCTTCTTTCACAGAAATGAAACGATGCCTGGCACTGTTGTTTGACAATGCTCTTCGCACGCTGTCGCTTTGCAACATTCATTCACTGTGTAGTGAGTATGTGAATCCATGGTTCGTCTAAATAAGCCAGTGGCTGGTTTAATTCTATGTTTCATTTTTTCTTAAAAAGCTAATCTGAAGTGATCTGTTTACAAGTATGTTCTCTCGTCCGCACACAACCACTGGTACCTTTTAATATCAGATGCTATAGACGGGACAGTTTTTCTCGGAGTTTCTTAGCCACCCTGGAAGCTAAGTTTAATGTGATAAAAGCTGTGTCGTTTTTGCGAAGATTGTATTTCCTTGGATTGTTCATAATATCGCAGAAATTTCTGTCTGATTCCACATTTATTTTATCTTCAATTACAGACTTACTGTGCGCGTTTTATCTATTCTGCTTATCCGAATCCTGCTCCATCGGCATCATGCCTCTCTTTCCATAATTTGCATAACACTGACTTCCTTAAATTTTGCTTGTCAATGTCTGCTTGCATCTTCCGTCGCCTTCTTTGTCGGCACTATCTACACCTTCCTCATTCTCATCGTCATTAAAATGAATGACATTAACAGCAAGTTGTAGCGACTACCCGCGCAGACATTTTCCACGATCAGTTTTCGTCGTCACTGCGAGGTAACAACGTGCGCAGCTGTGAACTGGAACGTAACTGTAGCTAGTCACGTGACCAGTTATTTTCTGCTATGGCTAGGTAACCATTTCACCTGGCCGAGCAAGACACTGCTCAATAAGGATTTAGTATCACTTGAAATACTCATTTCGCACCATTAGTTCCCTATATCAAAATAGTTTAGAATCCTCTATCGTATGGATGGTTTTGCGAAGCACTGTATTTACACTACTGGCCATTAAAATTGCTACACAATGAAGATGACTTGCTGCAGACACGAAATTTAACCGACAGGAAGAAGATGCTGAGATATGCAAATGATTAGCTTTTCAGAGCATTCACACAAGGTTGGCACCGATGGCGACAACTACAACGTGCTGACATGAGGAAAGTTTCCAACCGATTTCTCATACACAAATAGCAGTTAACCGACGTTGCCTGGTGAAACGTTATGGTGCCTGGTGTAAGAAGGAGAAATGCGTACCATCACGTTTCCGACTTTGATAAAGGTCGGATTGTACCCTATCACGTTTGCGGTTTAACGTATCGCGACATTGTTACACGCGTTGGTCGAGATCCAATCGCTGTTAGCAGAATATGGAATCGATGGCTTCAGGAGGGCTATACGGAACACCGTGCTGGATCCCAACGGACTCGTATCACTAGCAGTCGAGATGACAGGTATCTTATCCGCATGGCTGTAATGGACCGTGCAGCCACGTCTCGATCCCTGTGTCAACAGATGAGGACGTTTGCAAGACAACAACCATCTGCACGAACAGTTCGACGACGTTTGCAGCAGCATGGACTATCAGCTCAGAAAACATGGCTACAATTACCCTTGACGCTGCATCACAGAGAGGAGCGCCTGCAATGGTGTACTCAACGACGAACCTGGGTGCACGAATGGAAAAACGTCATTTTTTCGGATGAATCCAGGTTCTGTTTACAGCATCATGATGGTCTCATCAGTGTTTGGCGGCATCGCGGTTAACGCACATTGGAAGCGTGTATTCGTCATCACCATACTGGCTTATCACTCGCCGTGATGGTTATGAGGTGCCATTGGTTACACATCTCGCTCACCTCTTGTTCGCATTGACGGCACTTTGAGCAGTGGACGTTACGTTTCAGATGCGTTGCGACCCGTGACTCTACACTTCATTCGATCCTTGCGAAACCCTACATTTCAGCAGGATAATGCACGACCGCATGTTGCAGGTCCTGTACGGGCCTTTCTGGATTCAGAAAATGTTTGACTGCTGCCCTGGCCAGCACATTCTCCTGATCTCTCACCAACTGAAAATGTGTGGTCAATGGTGGCCGAGCAACTGGCTCGTCACAATACGCCAGTCACTTCTCTTGATGAACAGTGGTATCGTCTTGAAGCTGCATGGGCAGCTGTACCTGTACACGCCATCCAAGCTCTGTTTGACTCAGTGCCCAGGCGTATCAAGGGCGTTATTGAGGCCAGAGGTGGTTGTTCTGGGTACTGATTTCTCAGGATCTATGTACCCAAATTGCGTGAAAATGTAATCACATGTCAGTTCTAGTATAATATATTTGTCCAATGAATACCCGTTAATCATCTGCATTTCTTCTTGGTGTAGCAATTTTAATGGCCAGTAGTGTAAATTGCACCGGTTTACTAGAGGTGGGCAAAGTCGTTCATCCTTGGGAACTAGTTCACTTGTGGTTTCCCTTTTTTGGGACGCGTTCATTTCTACTCGTTCACCCTTCATTGTGCTTGGTATATGGTTCTTATGAAAAATTGAAAATTAGTCGCATAGGTGACTGAAGATGGAAGGTGCCAAGAGGGGAAACTTGCCTCCCCTCTGGAGTACAGAGTTTTTATTTATAACAGAATTCTCACATACTTATAATTTTCTTGATTCTGCAAAACGTCTAGTTTAGCCAACTGTAGCTTTATGTGGCTGATCGCAGTGAAATAATACAAGGTGGCGAACGAAAAACCGCACCGACTACAAACTGTTGACAGCTACGAGCAGAATACGAAAACATGTAATAATTAGGTAGCGAAGAAATAACAAATAAACTAATGCAAACAACTTCGAAAAAATAGATGACGATTGGTAAGCGACTATGAGCAGTCTAGTACTCGCGGCGGATTTTTCGTGCGCCTGTACCACTGAAATAATATTGTGGGGGTCATATTCTGTTTACAAAATGTGACACCATACACTCGATTAGGAAGCGCGGACTTCATTCGGTTGTAAGTCGGTCTGCCTTGCTGTTTTACCTTGGATCAAAAAAAGCCGGAAAATGGCCACTCGTGTGTGCCGTGCCGACGTCCTTTGCATGTCTAATAATAAAAAATCTTGCCTTTTTACAAGGCAATAGTCAGTTGATACGCTGTTTTGTTACCTGAAAAGATGTGTGTCTTACATACCACCTAATTTTTATGTAATTTACATAATTATGAAATACATTTTAATTACCGGTCGTGGACGCTGAATAAAATACGAAAAGAACCAGAAGTTCAGAGTTCAAAAAAGGTTTGAAACAGATCTAGAATGGACGTGCGAAGCGAACGAAACGAACAACTCGATACTGAACTAACTATGAGCAGTCGGCAGTGGAAATGCGACGAGTGGCCACGCGAAGAAGGACAAGGCCGGCCGAGCGAGACCGACATGATGGAACGAGACCGCCCGACGTGCCGTTCGGGAACGAGACCGACGCCTTCCTGTTCTCGGGAACTATGAATAGAAGGCCGCGACCGAAGTGAACTATGAAAGATCGTTCCTTAGAATTCGTTCCTCGCTCGTTTCGTTCATCTTGGTGAATCGTTCCTTTGGAACCGTTAGTTCGCGAACGACCCGTCTCTAATGGCAACGACTGCGCTTTTATCTGCATCATCCCGACTGGCTTTATACAATGTCGTGGCAAAACATTATGACCACCTGCTTACTACACTACTGGCCATTGAAATCGCTACACCAAGAAGAAATGCAGATTCATTGGACAAATATATTATGCTAGAACTGACATGTAATTACATTTTCAGGCAATTTCAGTGCATAGATCCTGAGAAATCAGTACCCAGAACAACCACCTCTGGCCGTAATAACGGCCTTGATACGCCTAAGCTTTGAGTCAAACAGAGTTTGAATGGTGTGTACAGGCAGAGCTGCCCATACAGCTTCAACACGATACCACAGTTCATCAAGAGTAGTGACTGGCGTATTGTGACGAGCCATTTGCACGGCCACCATTGACCAGACGTTTTCAATTGCTGAGAGATCTTGAGAGTGTGCTGGCCAGGGCAGCAGTCGAACATTTTCTGTATCCAGAAAGGCCCGTACAGGACCTGCAACATGCGGTCGTGTATTATCCTGCTGAAATGTAGGGTTTCGCAGGGATCGAATGAAGGGTAGAGCCACACATCTGGAATGTAACGTCCACTGTTCAAAGTGCCGTCAATCCGAACAAGAGGTGACTGAGATGTGTAACCAATGGCAACCCCGACCATCACGCCGGGTGATACGCCAGTATGGCGATGACGAATACACGCTTCCAATACCATACTGTGCGACCATCAAGATGCTGTAAGCACAACCTGGATTCATCCGAAAACATGACATTTTGCCATTCGTGCACCCAGGTTCACATCACCGCAGGCGCTCCTGTCTGTGATTCAGCGTCAAGGGTAACCGCAGCCATGGTCTCCGAGCTGGTAGTCCACGCTACTGCAAACGTCGTAGAACTGTTCGTGCAGATGGTTCTTGTCTTGCAAACGTCCCCATCTGTTGACTCAGGGGTCGAGACCTGGCTGCACGATCCGTTACAGCCATGCGGATGAGATGACTGTCATCTCGACTGCTAGTGATACGAGGCCGTTGGGATCCAGCACGGCGTTCCGTATTACCGTCCTGAACCTACCAATTGCATATTCTGCTGACAGTCATTGGATCTCGACCAACGCGATCAGTAATGTCGCGATACGATAAACCGCAATCGCGATAGGCTACAATCCGACCTTTATCAAAGTCGGAAACGTGATGATACGCATTTCTCCTCCTTACACGTGGCATCACAACAACGTTTCACCAGGCAACGCTGGTCAACCGCTGTTTGAGTATGAGAAATCGGTTGGAAACTTTACTCATGTCAGCATGTTGTAGGTGTCGCACACCGACGCCAGCCTTGTGTGAATGCTCTGAAAAGCTATTCATTTGCATATCACAGCATCTTCTTCCTGTCGGTTAAATTTCGAGTCTGTAGCACGTCATTTTCCTTGTGTAGCAATTTGAATGGCCAGTAGTGCAGCTTCTTGGGCCATCTTTGTAACGCAATCTATCACCGATTCTGAGTACCATCGATTCTACAGTTCGTTTATAGATGTGTGGAGCTATGTGGCACCTGGTGTCTATGCACAAGTCATGTAATTTCTCGTAAATAACTGGCCGCTTATTTCTGTACTCGGTGATGGCGCTCGATAGCGACCCAGACGGGGACTATCGGATTGACATTAGGCGAATCTGGTGGCTAAGACACACGATTCTGGTTTCAATAAACGGACACTAATACTGATGACAGATGGCATCGTCGTCAGGGAAGACATCAAGCATGAAGAGATGCAGGTGATCCACAGCTGACCTGGTGTCTTCAATTACTACCAGAGGTCCCACGCAAGCACAGGAGAATGTCTATCATAGCATAATACTGCTCCCACCAGCCTGCGTCCGTGGCGCGATTCACGTTTCACGTTTAGCGCAGCAGTTCGCGTGGATGACGGTGTTTGTGGAAACCACCATCGACCTGGTTTAGCAAAAACGTGATTCATCCGATGAGCCAACTCGTTTCCAGTGATACACGGTTCAATCTCGATGATGCCGAGCCCATTTCAACCGTAATTGATGATGTCGCTGAGCCAACATGCAAACACGCAGGGGTCGTGTGCTGCGAAGCCCCTTGTTCAACAATGTGCGTTGAATGGTGTGCTACCATCGTCATTGTGCTCTTTCGCCAGAGGTGCCACATATCGCCCTCTATCCTTCTTCACAGAGTGGAGAAGCCTCCAAACCCCACGTTTTGTAAAGAATCGTGGACGTCCAACCACTGAGTGCCTAGTTGTAGTTTCACTGCCCTTCTACCACTTCCCGTAAATGCTCACGGCAGTTCCAATGAACATTCTACCAGATTCGCCGTTTACGAGACACAGACTCTGTGTAATAATAATCTGCCCTTTCGCAAAGTCGCTTATCTCAGTGGATTTCTCCATTTGTAGCTCATGTCTTCGCAAGGGAAATCCGCCATCCGTCTCTGTTCGGGTCACACACTTTCCTTACTGCGTCACCTGCCTGCTACGCCACCAGGAGGCAGAGTGAACAGTGGTCCTAATGTTTTGGCTTATCAGTGTATACCATCCACTGATAGTGCTGCAACCTGTGAGTGGTTATTGCACGTTAACGTCTAACAGAAGCGGTGGTCGCATTAATGTGACTCAAGTGTGTATTTAGCCATAAGGCGGGTAGCTCCCCTGTCCTATAATATGGGAACGGTATTTTGCTAACGTACAGTTGCTTCATACTTAAATGTACCTAGGTGATAGGGTGCGCGCCAGTTGAGGCACAATGAGAACACTGCCCAGGTTAACAACGCGGTTCAAAAATGGTTCAAATGGCTCTAAACACTATGGGACTTAACATCTGAGGTCATCAGTCCCCTAGACTTAGAACTACTTAAACCTAATTAACCTAAGAACATCACACACATCCATGACAGAGTAAGGATTCGAACCTGCGACCGTAGCAGGAGCGCGGTTCCGGACTGAGTCGCCTAGAACCGCTAGGCCACAGTGGCCGGCAAACAATGCGGAACAAGTTTATTACATATTCACAAACACAAGTCTCCTTCGTGAAGTTTTAAGTTATATACATATGAGAGTTCGTTTGGTACTTTGAGCCCCTCTGATGTTTAAGTGGCTGAAGGCCAAAGTGAGTAAAAAAATGTTCATGTCCAGACTCACGTGGAATGTTCTAGAGTTAATAACACAATTAGTCTTGGTCTCGGCAAAGAAGGACAATATACACTTAGTTGGCATAAGGCCAAGTCTGAAGAAGTAGTCACTGCCGTAAGCTCGGTAGAAATTAGAAATTAAACACAGCACGGCGCCTGTTCGACGATGGATCCCTAGTGAGAGCTCTGATTGGTGGACCTCTACTGTGGTCGGCACCTGGCCCAGAGAATTCGAAGGAAAAACAGATGCGATAGCTGAGACCGAACTGCCATTCCGTGGTTGCGCGCCGGCCTAAATACTGTCGCTGCACATGGATACGGTGCGCGCCGGCCGCGGTGGTCGATCGGTTCTAGGTGCTTCAGTCTGGAACCGCGCTGCTGCTACGGTCGCAGGTTCGAATCCTGTCTTGGGCATGGATGTGTGTGATATCCTTAAGTTAGTTAGGTTTACGTAGTTCTAAGTTCTAGGGGAGTGATGACCTCCGATGTTAAGTCCCATAGTGCTCAGATACATTTGAACCATTTTTTGTCACTATAAATAAATAACAAATAAAAATATTTGTAATGTTTATTTATTATTGTTCAGTATAGAAACAATAACACAAGTTAAATGCATTGAAATAGCCCCGTGCATCAGTGTCGGACCTTTACACTAGGCACTTGGCACATCTACAGCTGGCAAAGCGTCTGCTTATTGGTGGCTGCCAACGTCATTCCCATGGCGTCACAGAAGCCGTACTTCAGAATTACGACCGGTCTTATAAATGGTATTAAGTTTCATATAATTTTAAGTTAAGCTGATGGCCAAATGACACTCAGAGTCCCTCACAAATTACCGGTTCTGTTCGCATGCAAATCGTGTTCGTAAAATAAATATTGAAAGGGACTGGACGGGCGTACAAACACAAAAATCACCAATAAAATTCCAAGGGATTGTGTTGCACATCAAACGATTCCGCTTGATCTGAGGATTATGAAAGTGAAACTGGATTTTGTCTAGGCAAAGGTATTTCGAGTTTTATATCCGCACAAGGCGTGACAACACCGCGAACCGTCGCTGTCGATACAGATCTGTACTGCTACATGAACACAAATCGATGATTAACGTAGTTACCAAATATCTTGAAAAGTTCTTCACTGATCTACTTCAAATTTTTACACGATGTTCTCATAATTTTTCGGAGTGACATATGCTGCATTTTTTAAAATATATATGGCGTATAAATAGATATACACCATATCAAGGGGACATGTTGTTAGCAAAAATCTGGAAAAGTTCTTGACTCATTTATCAAATTTTGGCACGGTATTCCAATATAGACACCTTGATGGACATAGGCTATATTTTTAATACATTTTAGCTCGGTGCATAAGTTCGTAGCGTTTTTGTTTTCCAAGTTGCTTTTCCAGCCGCTACACGTTTATTTATCGATTTTTATTTTTTATTTGTAGTTCACTGTTGCTATTTGATTTTACAAGTTATTGTGTCATTTGGAGATTGTGAGTGGCACTGCGGATGCTAGAAAATGCAGTACCAAGTGGAGAAATCGGAACATTTCCAACATATTCATCTGTTTCAGTTCAGCAGAGGGGTGACAGCAGTGGAGACAGATAGAAACATTTGCGCCGTGTATGGGAATAATGCCATTGGACAATGCACGGCAAGAAAATGGTTTTCTCGTTTTAAGGCGGATAGTTTTGGCACTAGTGACTCTCCACGTTCAGGAAGACTTTCGGAGCCTGATGGAAATCCTGTAAACGTATTAATCCACCGTGTACTGCAGAAATGGCAGATGTGATGAACTGTGAACATTGCATCATCGTGCTACATTTGCTTGCTGTGGTGAAGGTTCAAAACTCGAGTATATGCGTACTGGATGCTCTAAGCCAATACCACAATATCAGTGGGTGACAATATGTGCATCTCTGCTTGCTCGTCAACTGCCTCGTGAACAACACCGACCATTCCTATCCTGCATCGTTACTGCTGACCAGAAATGGTGTCTTTATGCTAACATAAGGAAAAGAAAGCAGCAGCTCCCCGTACAAAGATATGCGCGCATCCACAAAAGATTATGTTATGTGTCTGTTGGAACAGCGGTGTGGTGTACTACGAATTGCTCCTCTGAAGTGTAACCATCACTGCTAACATTTATTGCCAGCAACTGAGACGTCTTGCAGACGCCTTCCGAGAACGAGATCAGGAAGACTGTGTGAAGTGGGCGTTCTGCTAGACTGGCATAAAACACTATACAGGAGTTGGCTTGATGAGTAATTCCGCATCCACCTTATTCACCTGACCTTGGACCCTCAGATTTTCACTTTTTCCGCTCTCCATCGAACAACCTTCAACGAAATGCACTACGAATATGGCTCGACGAGTTCTTCTTCTCAAAACTATATGATTTCTAGTCGAGGAATCAAAAAGTTATCCCGGCATTGGTAGACTGTTGTAAACAGTGAGGGAGAATATATTATTGATCAAAAAAGTCTGTGTTATGTGTATTTGTTGTATTTATTAAACTTATGGAAAAATGCTAGGAACTTATGCACCAACCTAATATAATGCGAGGGTCATTCGGAAAGTAAGCTCTGATGGGCCGCGAAATGGAAACCACTTTTAAAATCAAAAATGTTTTATTTGCAACAGTTGGCTACGCCTCCCAGCCACTTCGCTACGACTTGGACATTTGTCTTAGCGTTTCCAATATTCTTGTCATAGTAGGCAGCCGCCTGTGCCAGCTCGTTGTTTGTGCCAAAACGTTGTATTCGTAGCCAGCAGTTCATATGAGCAGAGATAAAACTCTGTGGGGACCAATTACGTGCTGTATTGTAGGTGATCAAACTTTTCCCATCGGAAACGCTGCAGGAGCATCTTCAGTGCTCCTTCAGACTGCGGCCAAGGATTGCCACGAAGAAGAAACCGCATGGCAGTCATGTTATGTGGGTTGCATGGCATCAGGCGAAATCTCTCACCAGGCGCTCCTACTTGGCGGGAGACACTAATCTCTAGGCATCTTCACGTGTTCACCGTTCGCTCAGAACGGAAAAGAACAACGTACGTGATCGACAGAAACACTGTCCAACACACATGTGCAAAGCTTCATAGCATTTTCACTGTGGTTTCCACTTCGTGGCCGATCGGAGCTTACTTTCCGAATAGCCCTCGTATGCACATATTTTCGAGGACCATTCGGAAAGTAAAGTCCGATCGATCGCGAAATGGAAACTACAGTAAAAATCCGATGAAACTTTGCACAGATGTTTTGGTCAGTGTCTCTCGAACGCCTGTCGATCGCGTCACGTCACTCTTCTCAGTTTTGAGCGCACAGCGTGCACGTAAAGGTGGATAGAAAAAACGTCTCCCGCCAAGTGTGAGTGGTGGGAGATTTCGGTAGAAGCTATTCAACCCACATAACACGACTGTCATGCTTCTTCTTCTTCATGACAATTGTCACCCGCACTCTGCAAGGGCGATGAAGACGTTCCTGCAACGATTTCGATGGGAAGTGTTGGATTACCAACAATAAAGCCCGGAAATGGCTCCCACTGAGTTTCGTTTCTGCTTACAGGAACCGCTGGCTATGAAGACAACATTTTGGCACAGACAACAAGCTGTAGACCAGCGTAGAGATTTGGCGGAAAGCACAGGCGGCTGCTTTCTATGGCGGAGCATTGGAAAGTTGCTACAACGCCACGAGAAATGGCTAAGTGTGAACGGCGACTATGTAGAGAAAGAGATGGAAGGTCTACCTAACTGTTTAAAATAAAACATTTTTGAATTTCACAGTTGGTTCCATTTCGCGACCGATTGGACCCTACTTTCCGAATAGCCCTCGTATATAATATGTGATATGGACAATTTGTCAGCAAAAATGTCGAGACGTTCTTGACCTTCTTACTATAGATTTTTACATGATACCCTAATAAATATTCAGACGGACATAGACTATATGCTTTTTAAACATGTTTGTGCAGGTCTTCCGTTAAAAACGACTGCGAGAAAGAAAATGTTGTGTTATGCTGTGCTGCGAAAATGTTACGTTTTCATTCTCGCAGTCGATTTTAATGGAAAACAGGATATCTATATATATGGCTTATTGGCTTCCAGTTAGAATACTACTACGGAATCTGAAACACTTGAAACCTTGAAATCGTAAGCCTTAGCAGAATAAAACTGCAAAATACTGTCATTGAAGATACTATCCTCAGATCCAGCAGCAAGAGATGTCTCTCCTGCATACCAATGTTCCCAACCGATTTTCCCATTTATTTTAAGCGACTTCAGTTCTCAATCAAGGTTTCATTGGCAGTAACAATAAACAAGTTCAAGGTCATAGAAAGAGGAGAAGAGGAGAGAGGAGGAGAAAGTGGACAAGAGAGGGAAGAGGAGGAGATGTCAGAGGGAGAGGGGGGAGGGGGGGGAATTTAGCACGTATCTCAAATTCCCTTACATTATGTGATCAAAAGTATCCGGACACCTGGCTGAAAATGACTTACAAGTTCGTGTCTCCCTCCATCGGTAATGCTGGAACTCAATATGGCGTTGGCCGTGATGACAACTTCCACTCTCGCAGGCATACGTGCAGCCAGGTGCTGGAAGGTTTCTTGGGGAATGGCAGCCCATTCTTCACGGAGTGCTGTGCTGAGGAGAGATAGCGATGTCGGTCGGTGGGGCCTGGCACGAAGTCGGCGTTCCAAAACATCTCAAAGATGTTTGTAGGATTCAGGTCAGGACTCTGTGCAGGCCAATTCATTACAGGGATGTTATTGTCGTGTAACCACTCCCGAGGTGACTTAGTCTGTTGTCCTTATCATTTAATCATCATTCATGAAAGTTGCGAGATTGGGCTGAGCAAAGGCTGGGAATTTGTACGGGCGCTGATAACCGCGCCTCACAAACCAAACATCATCATCGTGTAACCACTCCGCCACAGGCTGTGTATTATGAAATATCACGGATTGCGCGGCTCCTCCCGCCGGAGGTTCGAGTCCTCCCTCGGGCATGGGTGTGTGTCTTGTTCTTACCATAAGTTAGTTTAAGTAGTGTGTACGTCTAGGGACCGATGACCTCAGCAGTTTTCTCCCTTAGGAATTCACACACATTTGAACATGAACAGGTGCTCGATCTTGTTGTAAGATGCAATCGCCATTGCTCTTCAACAATGGGAAGCAAGAAGATGCTTACAACATCAGTGTCGACCTGCGCTGTAATAGTGCCACACAAAACAACAACGGATGCAAGCCCCCTTCATGAAAAACACGACAAAACCATAATACCACCGCCTCAGAATTTTACTGTTCGCCTACACACGCTGGCAGATGACGTTCAAAGGGTATCCGGCATATCCACACCCTGCCATCGGACCGCCACATCGTGTACCGTCATTCTTCACTCCACATAACGTTTTTCCACTGCCCAATCGTCCAATGTTTATGTTCCTCACACCAAGCGAGGCGTTGTTTGGAACTTCACCTTGTGATGTGTGGCTTATGAGAAGCCGCTCGTTCATGAAATACAACTTTTGTCACCTCCCACATAACTGTCATAGTAATAGCAGTCGATCGTGATGCAGTTTGGAATTCCTGTATGATGGTGTGGATAGATGTCTGCTTATTACACGTTACGACCCTCTTCAACTGTCGGCGGTCTCTGACAGTCAACAGACGAGGTCGACCTGTACGCTTTTGTGCTGTACGTGTCCCTTCACGTTTCCACTTCACTATCACATCGGAAACAGTCACCTAGGGATGTTGAGGAGTGTGGAAATCTCGCGTACAGACGTATGTCACAAGTGACACCCAATCACCTGACCACGTTCGAAGTCCGTGAGTTCTGCGGAGCGGCCCATCCTGCTGTCTGACGATGTATAATGACTACAGAGGTCACCGATATGGAGTACCCGGCAGTAGGTGGCATCACAATCCATCTAATATTGAAACCGTATGTATGTGGGGGTGTCTGGATACTTTTGATCGCATAGTGTATTTAGCATTTACCAAGCATTGCCGGGTTCTCTAGTGAAACTGTATGAGCCGACAGTGACTTGACAACGAAGCCCAGAATCTGAACGCCGGAAGACGGAACGAAACACGACGCGTGAGTCAATCTGTGGGGGCAGCAGGGAGTCCGAAAGCCACGTAGAGATCAGCACGGAGATAAACACAAAAGTGACTGGCGCGAGAGACTGACACTAGTACGCCGAAACAGAGCACGACAGCAGGCGAAAGGCCAGGTCCGAGGTAGTTGCAATCAACGTAACAACGCCGGCCGGAGTGGCCGAGCGGTTCTAGGCGCTACAATCGAGAACCGCGCGACCACTGCAGTCGCAGGTTCGAATCCTGCCTCGGAGTGGATGTGTGTGATGTCCTTAGGTTATGAAACTTCCTGGCAGATTAAAACTGTGTGCCCGACCGAGACTCGAACTCGGGACCTTTGCCTGTCGCGGGCAAGTGCTCTACCATCTGAGCCACCGAAGCACGACTCACGCCCGGTCCTCACAGCTTTACTTCCGCCAGTATCTCGTGTCCTACCTTCCTGAAAGAAAGGATATTGCGGAGACATGGCTTAGCCACAGCCTGGGGGATGTTTCCAGAATGAGATTTTCGCTAAGCCATGTCTCCGCAGTATCCTTTCTTTCAGGAGTGCTAGTTCTGCAAGGTTCGCAGGAGAGCTTCTGTAAAATTTGGAAGGTAGGAGACGAGATACTGGCAGAAGTAAAGCTGTGAGGACCGGCCGTGAGTCGTGCTTCGGTAGCTCAGATGGTGGAGCACTTGCCCGCGAAAGGCGAAGGTCCCGAGTTCGAGTCTCGGTCGGGCACACAGTTTTAATCTGCCAGGAAGTTTCATATCAGCGCACACTCCGCTGCAGAGTGAAAATCTCATTCTGGAAACATCGTAGGTTAGTTAGGTTTAAGTAGTCCTAAGTTATAGGGGACTGATGACCTCAGCAGTTAAGTCCCATAGTGCTCAGAGCCATTTGAAGTAACGTAAGAACTGTTGGTCAGCCCTATCGCAACTGACCGCTACACGCCGGACTCTGCGTCCCTGGCCATGCCACGCTTCGCGTGCGCCCTCCATGCACAGCAGCTCATCTGCATCCATCTCGATGTCTGCTGGCGGTGATATTAAAGCAAGAATTATTTATCTGTTTTTATCAATGTTAAATTAATTAACAGTTATTAAAAACATATTTTAAGTAACTTTAGTTATCAGAATTGAAGTATATGATCTTATGCAACGATTTAAATCCTCAGTTGCTTCAAAATGCTTTTCTAAAAAGGTACCGACAGGGATGGGGAGCGGTGCCGACTCCAGTGGCGTGCACAGCTCTGCGAAGTTTCTCGGCTGAGGATTCATGGCATGAACAACCAGATCGAGATGGTCCCATAGATTCTCGGTTGGGTTTAAATACGGGGAGTTTGGTGGCC